>NW_023270816.1:4904634-4939527 GCF_011800145.1 Mirounga leonina
TATCTATCTATCTATCTATCTATCTATCTATCTATCTATCTATCTATCTATATATCACCCCCAAAGCATTTTTGTGTCATTTTGTAATCTCTCCATCCCACCCCTTTCCACCTCCCTTCCAATCCCCAAGTAACCTCTGACCTGCCTTCTGTCATTATGAATTAGTTTGAATTTTCTATAATTTTTTATAGAAACCATACAGTATAAACTTTTTTTTATCTGGATTTTTTTTCACTCAGCATAATTTTTTGAAATTTATCTATGTCATGGAATGGGTGAAAATAAATAAAAGAAACTCATTTGAAATGGCACTGGGAAGCCCTGAAGGGGTAACTCTCACATACTACTACTTATTGCAAGAAGTGTATCTCACACTCTCCAACAGAAAGAAGCTCACTTTTCAAGCCCCAGGAGGAGGAAGGAGGAATTTCTCTTTGCTTAGCAACAGCCCAGCCAATGAGCACTCAGTGAGATAGCCCTCCCAGTCCCCCCTGCTTCCCTCTCCTCTATTCTCTGGACTTGCCCAGTTTGCTTGTCCAAAATTGCAGTTCCTCTGCTCTTCTCAAATAAACTCATTCTGCTGGTAAGATAATGGGCTCTTTTGTTTCTTAAGGACAACACTGCATGGCGACCATGAAGGGACTTGGAGGAGATGAACCCCTGAGGAACTAAGGAGTCCCAGAACCATGTGAGGTACCCCTGTGAGCCCCTTGCACTCTGATTCTGTGAGTTATCTCTTCTCTTTTGGTTTGGCACATCTCCTCTCAGATCTCCCTCCTCTTAGTTGAGCTTTTCAACTTTATTCAGGATCTGTGTTTTGTTTTGTTTTTAAATGGAGGCATCGCTCTTCCCGGTGAGTAGTTTTCTGTTATCTGAAACTCTGGTTTTGAGTAATGGGACCCCAGTCAGCTACATTCTCTCTCAGGAGGGTCTTCCTTCTGGGACCCCAGAAGGTTTTACGTTTAAAACCTCTGGCCCCTCCTCACATGCATTTTTAGCTAATTAGACCAACTTAACCAAAAATGATTTAGAATTCCAATGGCCATTATGGGGAACTTTCAATCTCCCCAACTTGTTTTTCTTAGAAGACCATGGCTCTAAAATAAAACAAACTGAATGGGATGCCTATTCCATTTGATATCTTGAGGCTTCCAAGCATATCCAGAACTCTAAAATCACCTCTTTACAAAAATACCATTTCCAAATTAACCAAGATGTACAAACAATTGGAAGAGGACAAAAAAATTCTGAGGCCCATTTCACCCCTCCTCCACCCTCTGTCTCCTAACACACCACCTTTATCCCCTCTGCCTCCTCAATCTAATTCTCTCCCAGAACTTCCTTTCTCCTCTGGATCTGTTAGAACCTGTCTCTTTATAATTAGACACTCTGAGGATCCTATTGCTAAGCCCAATTTCCTGTGTCCCCTGGACTAAGGCCAAACTATGAGCCATAGTAAAAGATTTTCCATAATTACTAGAGATCCTCCTAGATATGCCAAGGAATTTCATATAGTCATCCAGACTCACCAACCAGGTTCCTCGGATTTACCCCAGCTAATTCACATGCTTGTTGGAGTAGGCCAAACTCAACACTGGATGAAAACAGCTAATTGGGATGATCCTGAAAAATCTCTAGACCTGCAAATGAGATTTTCGTTCTCAATTATATGTTCAGGCTCAGGCAATCACTAAACAACTTCACTTGGCAATCACTAGGGCTTCCCAAAACCTGTTGATTGGCACAAGATTTAGGCTTGCACTCAGAAGCCCAATGAATGTGCACATGGCTATTACAGTCTACTCCAAATTATTTTTCAGGAAATTCTGGCCTTCCTATGGATGTTGAATTAACCCGAGTAGCCTTCAACTCTAGGTTCATTAATGAACAGAACCGGGATCTTTCTCTTCTAGTTAAAAGGACCAGGGTGGAATGAAAAACTCTCTACTCCATACTTAGTGAATTTAGTAAATCAGCTCATCCACACTCTAGAGGATTCAACCATAAGGAAGACCACTAATGTCCTTAATTTTTATCTCCAACAAATGAAGGTCCCTAAACAAAACAAAACCCCTCCTAGTCTGCCATTATTTCAAAAAGCTGGGACATTGGAAGAGAGTTTGATACAACTTAAGGACTCTAGGTACATTCCGCTTTCTGACCAGTCTTTTCAATGGCCTCCTAACTCTCAGTATTAGGACACAAGGATCTATAGGGGTATTTCCCAATATTTCCTCTTAAGTGCTTTGGAGAAGCAACTCTCCAGATTGGGGATGAACTTCTCTGTGTCCTTACTGACACCAGAGCTACACTCTTCGGTTCTCAACTCCACTGTTATTGAACAGACCCTGCCTCTGCTTCGGAGTACTAAAGCAATTCAAATAGTGGGGGGTTACTAATAAACCTCAACAGGTTCCTATATTTAAACCTATTCCCTATTGTTTAGGCCCTCTAAGAGATAACCACCCTTTTCTCCTTAGTTCCTCTACCCCATTCATTTATTGGGCTGAGATTTCTTAGGGGAAAATAATTCTAGAATTTGATAGCAACCAAAATAGCCAACCAGGTGAATCATCTGACCCTTCAACATCTTTTATTTTCTCCATCTCTGATGGCACTAAAGCTAATTCTAAGGATACTAATCATTTGTCCTAATTGGATCAGCTGTAACCCTTCACATGGGCAAAATCCTCAACTGACATTGGTAGAATCCACAGTGTACCTCCTATTAAGATGCAAGTATATCCCTCAAAACATGTCTCCAGAATTAACACCCTATACATAGAAAGGCCCTTCAAGGCATCAAGCCTGTAATAGAAGATTAGAAGATTTAGGGCCTCATCTCTTGGCACTGGTCCTTGTAATACTCCTGTTTTGCAAGGAAATCTATGGCCACAGATGGAGATTTGTCCAGGATCTCTGAGTCATAAAAAATATTGTTATTCATCAATACCTTGTTGTTTCAAATCCCCATACTTTCTTAGCCTCCATCTCCACAGAGAGTAATTTTTTATGATGGATTTATGCAGTGCCTTCTTTAGAATCCCTATGGATAAGGACAGCCAATAGTTATTTGCCTTTACTTGGGAAGGAAAGCAACACACCTGGAATGGTGATGCCCCAGGTTTTTTGTTTGTTTTTAAGACTTTATTTATTTGAGAGTGAGAGAGAGTGAGAGAGAGCATGAGCAGGGGGAGGGGCACTGGGATAGAGACAAGCAGACTCCCTGCTGAGCAGAGCCTGATGCCGGGCTCCATCCCAGGACCCTGAGATCCTGACTTAAGCCAAAGGCAGACACTTAACCAACTGAGCCAGCCAGGTGCCCCTATCCCAGAGTTTTACTGAAAGTCCTTCCAACTTCTCCCAAACCTTAAAAGTGGATTTAGATGATATAAAATTACCTGGAGACTCTAATTATACTGTATCAGCGACTTGCTTCTCTGTTGCCCTTCTCAGGCCTCTTCTTACAGGAACAGCATCCACATTTTAAAACTTTTAGCCTTGAAGGGACACAAAGTCTCCAAGGATAAACTGCAATTTGCTCAAACTCATGTTTGATGTTTGGGGCTCCTGACCTCAGGTTAAGAGCTACATTTAGATCCAAACAGGCTTCATGATATTCTGAACTCCCCAAAACTAAGTGCCAATTATGAGGTTTTCACAGGCTAACTGGCTACTGTTTAAACTGAATTCCAGACTTCTCTCTTATAGCCCAACCCCTATGTTATTATTAAAAAAAAACAAACCTGACCTTATTCTTAGGGAAGATCATTATGACTTAGCCTTTAAAACCTTAGAAGAAAGCTTGATAAATCCCCCTGCCTTTGGGCACCCAATTATCAACTTCCCTTCTCCATTTGTGTATTTGAAAAGGAAGGGAATGCCCTTGAGCCATCTCACTGAAAAACATGGGGACCACCATTGACCCTTAGGGTACTGTAGCCAACAGCTGGGCCCATGGCAGGATACCCTACTTGCCTCAGAGCCATTCCACTACCACCCTTTTGGTCAAGGCCACCAAAGAGATAGTCCTGGGACCTCCTTGAACCATCCTTGCACCTCATACAGTAGGAGCTCTCCTGAATTCTTATCACACTCAACATCTTTCTGCCAACTGCCTCACCCTCCATGAAATCTACTTGCACACCATTCCTCATATAACTCTTTCTCACTTAATAATCTCAACTGTGACTCTTCTTCCCTCCTCTGTGGATGATACTCTTCATGACTATTTGACTCTCACAGATCACCTCCTGAACCCCTGTGATGACCTTCAGGAAACTCCTTTGGATAATGCTGACTTTTCATGGTTTACTGATGGTTCTTTATTTAAAAGGTGAAAATGAGAAATATCATGCTGGGTATGCTATCGCAACTCCTTTTGAAGGTAGCAACTGCCCTCAGCTACCTCAGCACAATAGGCTGAATTGTATGCTCTTGGTCGGGGCTGCATTTTAGCCAAGGGCAAAACTGCAAATATTTATACTGACAGTTGGTATGCCTTTGGAGTAGCTGTGAAATGCTATGGCAAGAGGAAGGCTTCCTCACTCCCAGTGGTGAGAAAAGTAAAAATGGCCTTTATGTCCAGGAATTATTAGATGCCATACACTTGGCCAGCTGCTTTGGCCACTATCAAGGTCCCTGGGCATTCCAAACTTGATTTCCTAGAGGATAAAGAAAACCACTGGTTGATATTTCCACAAAGAATACTGCTCCCAAAGAGACCACCAACCAAATCTCTGTCTTGGTCCAAAGGGATGCTTCCCCAAATGACAATCTGGCAAAATTGACTATAGATGCCTAACAGTTGGCCCCAGAAAATGAAAAACAATATTGGAAATCTAAAAACTATTGGTTTGATGAAAAAAAAAGAAAACTCTGGGTAGGGCCAAATAATAATCCAGTCCTGCTAGAGACTAAAATTCCCATTGCTGACTAAGTTACATGCATTGAATCACTGGTCTGATAAAATGATAGCCTTTATGAACCAATACCAGTTGGGAAATACTAACAAGGCTGCAGAGAGTACCTACTTTGCTTGCCCTGCCTGCACAAAATACAATTCAGGAAATCCTGTCCACACTGCTCCTGAAGACTTTGAACTGCCCAATGGACCATGTGAGGTTTGGCAAATGGATTTTATTCAGCTTCCCCCAATTCATGGATATGAGTATGTCTTAGTAATGGTTTGTATATTTTCTCACTGGACTAGCCTTTTCTTAGAGATATGCTATTGCTGCTTCTGTAGCTAAAATCCTACCAGAAAAGATCATCCCCACCTGGGGGGAACTGCCCCCTCCTTGAACTGCATAATGACCAGAGAACTTACTTCACCAGTGAAGTACTTTAACCCATATGTGCTATTTGGCCAATTTTTACAACACAACACGTTCACTGTAACATCCTCAGTCCTCATGGCTAGTCAAACTCACTAATAGCATCATTAAAACTCAATTGGCAAATTTTGTAGAGACCCTTCAAATATCCTTGCCAAAAGCACTGCCAGTAATCCTTTTAAACCTCAGATGTACCCCTTTTGGAACCCATAAACTCTCATCCTTTGAGATAATCACAGGACGTCTAATGCGCTTGGCACCTGCTTCTTTTAATCCACAGCTGGTAGAGGGAATTATACTTCAATATTACAAAGCCTATTTGCTTCTGTGGAGAATAACCATGCTTTAGTAGGACAATCTTTCCACAGTGCGTTCCTGGGAGACAAAGACCTTAAACATCTAATTGCATCCTGGAGATCTTTGTCTATCAGACAGGCTCTTCAACCCACTGGAAAGTCCCTGATCAGGTATTATTAGCCAACCTTTGTGCCACCAAACTCTAAGGAATAGACTCTTGGATCCATGTGTCACCTCTAAAGAAAGCAGCAAACCCTGATTAGACCTGCATACTAACTGATGACCTGAAAAGAAAGATTTCCAGGAATTTAAAGCATACAAGAGCTGAAAGAGACAGCTTTCTCAAGATGACTGGACCAAAAATGACATGCCCAACATGGTGACACTAGTTCAGCACTTTACAGTGATCTCCAATGCTTACCTTTGATGGGAAATGCCTGAGAGTTCTCCATCTTACCCATCCTTGTTACTCAGATGGGACTCAACAGTTTCCAATCTACGTACTTTCCTTCCAACATGGGACATGACAACCAGGAAAGGGCCTTCCTGGCACCAAGCAATGAAACCACTAATTTACAATTAGTAAAGTAGAGTTGGGAACCCAGAAGGGGAACTTTCACACACTACCACTCACCATAAGAAGTATACCTCACACTCCCCAACAGAAAGCAGCTTACTTTACACACCCCGGCAGGAGGAAGGAAGAACTTCTCTTTGCCCAGCAACAGCCTGGCCAGTGAGAATTCAGCCCTTCCCAGCTCCCCCCTTCCCCTATAAAAGCAAACCCCTCTTCTCTGTTCTCTGGATTTGCCTATAGTTTACCACAGTTTGTGTGTCCACAGCTGCAATTCCTCTGCTATTCCCAAATGAACTCATTTGGTGGGTAAAATAACTGGGTCTTTTGTTTTTTTACAAAAAAACAAATGTATCAGTCATTTACCTATTTTTATCACAGGTACTCTCATTGCATTACTATACCACAATTTGTTTATCCATTCACCTATTGATGAAGACCTGGGTTGTTTCACAATATAGCCTATCTTGATAAATATTCCATGTGCACTTGAAAAGAATACATATTTGGCTGTTGAGTAAAATATTCTACAGCTGCCAATTAGGTCAAGTTGTTTGATAGTGTTAGCCAAATGCTCCATATCCTTACTGATTTTCTGTGTGTTCTGTTATTGAGATGTATTAAAATCTTCAACTTTAATTGTGGATTTGTATTTTTTTTCTTTACAGCTCTACCTGTTTTTACTCCATGTTTATTGAAACTCTGTTATTAAGTGTGTAAACATTTAGGATTATTATATCCTTTTTATGAATTAACACTTTATCATTATGACATTGCCCTCTTTATTAAATTCTTTGTTCTGAAATCTACCAGTTTGTTAACATACAAGCTAACATTAAGAAAAAAAACCCTAATGTTAGCATGATATGTCTTTTTCTATCCTTTTATTTATTTATTTATTTATTTATTTATTTATTTATTTATTTTTTAAGATTTTTTATTTATTTATCTGAGAGAGAGAATGGGAGGCAGAGAGCATTAGAGGGGGAGAATCAGAGGGAGAAGCAGACTCCCTGCCGAGCAGGGAGTCCAACGCGGGACTCGATCCCGGGACTCCAGGATATCGACCCGAGCCGAAGGCAGTCGCCCAACCAACTGAGCCACCCAGGCGCCCCTCTATCCTTTTATTTTTAATAAATTGTGTCTTCATAGTTAAAGTAAGTTTCTTATAGGCAGCATATATTTACGTCTTGCCGTTTTATCCAATCTAAAAGTCTCTGCCTTTAATTGAGGTGTCAAGAACATTTACATTTAATGTGATTATTTATATGGTTTGATTTAGGTGTATCATCTTACTATTTTCTAATCTATTCTTTTGTTATTTTTTCATGCCTTTTTTGTGTTATTTTTGTGCCTCTATTTTATCTTCTTTATGGGCTTATCAGCTATAGCTTTTTGTTATTTTAGTCATTGCTTAGGGATTATGTACGCATTATAGTATCCATTTTTAACTTATCAGAGTCTGCTTTAGAGTAATGTTATGCCAGTTTTCACATAGTGTAAGAACTTTCATGAGTATTCTTTGATTTTTTTTCTATATCCAGCTTTGTCCTATTGTCATACTTTACATATACATATGTAATAAACCCTATAATATATTCTTTTACTTCATTCAAAGAGTTCAATATTTAAATAACATTTAAGTAATAAAAAATACTATATTTAATCATTTAAACATTCCTGGTGCACTTTATTCTCATGTTACCATCTGATATAATTTTCCTTCTGCCTCAAGGACTTTGTAAAGTATTTACTGTAGTGGGGTTCTGCTAGTGATAAGCTCTTTAGCTTTTGTATGTCTAAAAAAATCTATTTCACCTTTGTTTTTTTTAAATTCATTTTTGCTAGGTATAGAAATCTAGGTTGAAAGATTTTCTTTCAGCACTTAAAGCTGTTGCTCAACTGTCTTCTCTCTTGTTTTTTTTTCCAACAAGAAATCTCCTGTCATCCTTCCTTTTGTTTTTCTGTATATAAAGCTTTTTTTTTTTTTGTCTACTTTTAAAGTTATTTCATTTATCACTGGTCTTAAGCCCATTGATTATTGTGTGCTTGATGTACTTTTCTTCATGTTCTTTGAAAACTTTTCAGGCAATATTTCCTCAAATAGATTTTGTGTGTTGTGTGTGTGGGGGGTGTGTGTGTGTGTGTGTGTGTGTGTTAGTGTTTTTTTTTTTTTATCCTCCCTTCTCCCACCTTTTTTCAGAGACTCTAATTACACATATATTAGGCTGCTTGAAATTGTCCCAAACAGTTCAGTGATAATCTCCTTTTAAAAAAGTAAATTTGCTAAGTTTCAGTTTGGATAGTTTCTTTGTTGTCATTAAATTCACTAATATTTTCTTCTACAAAGTCTAATCCACCATTAATCTCATCCAGTGTATTTTTCATCTCAGACACTGTAGTTTTCCTCACTGAGAGTTCAATTTAGGTCTGTTTTTATAGGCTTCATGTCTCCATTTAATTCTTTGAACACATGAAATATACGTACAGTGTCTATTTTAATGTCCTTGTGTGCCACTTCCAACATCTGAGTCAGTTCTGGTTCAATTCTGATTGAATAATGTGTCTATTCATTATTGGTCATATATTCTTGCTTCTGTGCATGACTTACAATCTTTAATTGAATGCTAGACATTTGTTAATTTGCCATGTTGGACTTCTGTATTCCAAGAAATATTCTTGGACTTTGTGTTGGAATATAGTTACCTGGTAATACTTTTATCCATTAAGGTATTGTTTTAAAAATTTAGTAGTTGAGTCCAGAGGAGCATTTCATTTAGAGAAAATTATTTCTCACTACTGAGGAAAACTCCTTCTGAGTATTCTATTTAGTGCCCCATTAAGTGTAAAGTTTTCCAGTCTGGCTGCTGGAGAGAAGCAATGTTCCCAGCCCTGTATAGGAACTAATCCTTTCAGGTAGTTCTTAATATAATCTGTGGATTATTTCTCTATACAGCTTTTTTTCTCTCCAGACTTTGTCCTACAAACTCTATCTTCCAGACTCTCAGATCTTTCTTTTCAACTGCAGGAACCTAGTGGGTTCTGCCTGGGATATTTCTCCCTATGCCAGAGCCTGAAGAATCTCTTTAGGCAGTCAGAGAGGGCAATCATAGAGATCATTTTTCTCTGTCTCTCAGGAATCACTGCCTTGTTGCTGGTGTCTTGAAAATTTCCCTAGCCCAGTTTTTTTTTTTTTTTTTAATTTGTTTCAGACCAGGAAGGGATAAACCTAGTCCCTGATTCACTGTCTTGATGGAAATGGAAGACAGATACTTTATTATTACAACAATTGTTAAAAATCTAGCTTGACCTGAATGTGCTAATCAAAACAGAAGCAACACTCTTGTTATAGTTTCATTCAGTTCAGACTATTTTAGGTTAATAGATAGATGACAAGAATCATCTTTCCCCAGCTTCAACCTTTTTTTCCCATTATCTCCACACAAACCTTGGAAGTCAACTCATGTAAGCCTAGAAAAAGATAATGAAAGAAGATTGCAAGGTATCCTCACCCTGAAGCAACTCCTTTCCAGACCTGAAAATCTTGGGATCTAGGACTCTCAGCAAAGAGAAATTAGGACTTTATCTGAGAGGGTGTCATAGACCACCACTGACTTAGCAGATAATAGCTGAGAATTACTATTTCTTACAAATTTCTTAAACCCAGTGAAGCAAACATAATGACAGTACCAACAGTTTTCTAGAATGCTTTTGCAAAATTATAGCCCAAGAAAGGAACCACTGAACTGGACCACTTGCAGTCCACATTTAAGTCATCTACCATACTGCGAACACTCTTCCCCTGCAATAAGCAATGATGGTTGCAAACTAGCTATTGACCAGCTCTCAGACTCGAGTTTGATTGTTAATGGAAAGTAACTTTCGTGGAAATATTTTTGATGCTGGGGTCAATAGGATGGTCAAATTTCAGGAAAAGACTAAAGAAAATGTTTTATTTGAATTGGTATTGGTATTTTGCAAAATACTTAAAGTATGCTGCTTGCTCTTAGGAATATATTATTTGTCTTTAGGAATGAAGAGGATTTGCCTAAAAAATAACTTACTGAAAATTAAATAAATGTTACAGTAATAGCTCTGAAATCAAGGTATTAATCTGGAAAAAAAAAAGAAAGGTAGTACAAAACATCAAGCTAATATTTGATATTAAATATATTAATACAATTAAATAAAGAGAAAAATGACAACATTTCAAATATGTGTTTCTTCTAAGATAAGGTTTCAAACTTCGAGGGCTTTTAGTTTATTCTACATTCTACTCTTAAATGATAAAAATGGGAATAAAGTAGAGAACAATATAAAATGCCATTGAAAGTTGAACAAATTAATAATTTTGTTAGAAATAGTTCTATAGAATGAAGACAAAACCTGTAGGCTCATGAAGCATGTTATAACATATGGTAGGACATTTTACCGTGTCATTAAAAATTGACCTGTTACTTTGCTTAAGCAAGAGAAAGGTTCTTGGGAGATTAGGTTCAATGAAACACAAATTAGCTCTCTCTGCCTGTCTGTCTCTCTCGCTTTCAGCAGGAGTATTACATTTCTAGGAGAAAAGTGAAAAAAGATAGAGGAAACTCTTGAGCTCTTACTTGCTTTCGTGCTTGAGTGTTGACAGCCAGCACCTATTGCCCTGCCAAGAACGCCTCTGGCTAGAGAGAAGAAAGGCTGCATTCATGATAAAAGCTCTTTGGGCTCAGTTTACTTTTCCAAGTTAGCTTTAAAGCAGTCGAGATACAGAACTTCAGGGTCCTTGCTAATATGTCAAACTGACCTTTCTGGGGGAAAAAATTAACTTTAAAAACTGGTGCTAAGCATAAAGATCAGAAGACGGTAAAGAGAAAGGCTGTATATTATTCTATTATCTAAAATGAATCCTAAAATATGAATTAATAACTAGGATCTTAAAGCCATGGATGACTTCAAAATAATATAAAAATATATATCTATTGATATTTGATGCTGACAGTGGCATTGCTAAATTTAATTTAAAAAGGCATATCGAAACAAAGCTATTCTATTTGAACTAAATTAGATATATGCATTTCTCTTAGAGTTGCTATCAAATGCATCAACATTTTCTTTATAAACAATTAAAATAATTGTGTGATTTTGTTTTATCTAAAATCTGTTTCTCCCATTTTGTTTCTCACCATTTAGCACTATTCTATAACACCCAGCAGTCAATTGATAAATATTTGTTGATTATACTGAATGAGCCACTGACAATTATTAGGATTTTAGAAAGTAGTGAATGGAAAATAATCTTACACAATAAGTTGATGCTTTGTCACATTCTTTCCACAGCAAGCTGAGTCTTTAGACAACAGAAGTCAGATGATACGTTCCCCACATTCCCCCTCCTTACCCTCCTCTAGGTTTTCATACCACTTAGGATACAAAATCCAAGCTTCTCACCATTGTCTACAAGCCTATATGATCTGGGCCAGCCCAACCACACTCCCCATCCTCACCGCGCTGGCCTTCTTCCAGTTCCTCAGATGTAGTTCACTAGTTGTCTCTTTGCCTGGAACACTCTACCTTCTGGAGCTTCACATGCCTGGCTCTTTCTCACCATTACGTCTCAGCTCACGAACCTTGAGATGAAATCTAAAGTAGGCTCTCATCCTTCTTTTCTCTCTGGATGATGTGACTCCATATTGACTTCTACCACAGCTCTTACCATTAGTTGATATTAATCTTAATTAACAAACATTTATTTGTTTCTCTTGAATTGTTTTCCCTCCACCCACCCACTCCGAGAATATACGAGGTCCCTGATAAGGCGAGTGACTCTCTTTTTCATGACTGTATTTTTAGAACTTTAACAGTGCCAGGCACATTGTAGGGCTCCCTTATATATACAGTTAAATTAATGGACCAGTGAATGAATGGATGAATGAATGCAAAGTACACTATCAGCCAAGACCCAAACATCATATGTATTTAGAAGGATGGTGGAAAATGAGCATTAATTTTTTTTAAATTTAACTATGCCTGAAAAGCAATGTTAATATTAGTCATTTCTCTCTATTTCATGAAGGACTGTGCCTTTAGACAGTTGTCATTGGTTTCAGGATACAGTACTGTAGTCATGTTGAAATGATATGAAGGAAAAAGTGTCTAAGTGTCTCATGGAAATTTAATTATACCACATTAAAGAAAGGCAATGGGGTTCATTCTTTCATGCTAAGAATGTAGAGAAAATATTCTTCAATAATAATAATATCACTCATAAGCATAATAGCATACACATTTTAGGCAATAAATCAAAGCTATTAAAAAACACTGTCCCAGAGAATAACTTTATAGCACAACACGTGTTTCTTCAGCTAGGGATGGGGGTGTTTTGAGAACTGTTTCTAAAAATGAAAATGTATAATAAAAAAAAAAACAACAACAAGCTAAATGGGCAAGTGTTTTTCAGTCTCCAAAACTAAACTTAATAGGGACCACTTACATTGTCGATGGCAGAATCATCAATTAAATTTTACAGCAGAGCTGAGTAAGAAATCAATCAACAAAATATTAGTTGCTCATCACAACAAATTCTGGCAGACAACGTTATTACCTTAATGATACGATATTGGAAGGAAAAAAGTAAGGAAAATGGCTTAGCATCTCCCAAAGGCATGCAATATCGTTCCAAATCAATTTGAATTTATAGCTATCCCAAGTCATCTATAATAACCTCATTCCATAAACACTAAATTTTGAATACCTTTTTAAAAACCAGAATCAATATACATTCAAAACAACCAGGTGCTCTATTTACATGTCATTCTGATATAGCTGAATGAAAGACTTTCATATACAACCTCAGTTTGAAAATTATAGCTGTGGATGTATTTTCAGATGTCACTAAGGGAGTATTTATAAGATACCTCACACTTAAGCAAGATACTAAAATAAAAAAATGAAGCTCAGCTGAAAAAAATTACCAAGGGAAATGAGGTATAACCGAATTGCCTAAGACCAAAAAACTGAGTTTCTTTTGTCAATTTTAAGGGAAGTAGGAAAGCATGACTACAAGCTTATCGTGGAAATCCTTATAAATTCTCAAGAGATGGTAGAAATTCAGAAACAGGAGGGAGAAAGCATATATATGTGCCCGGTCATTTTGCACAATATAGTGACAAACAGAAAATGTACTTGGAGACTATCTGGCACTTCACATCCACTTTCCAACCCTGTCCACTCAGCTTTCTGTCCCAGGAAGCTGAGCCATAGGGGCTACATTGGGCATCTTGTTAGTTCTGGTCAATTGTGAAGCTCCTGAAGAAAATGGACAAAGGGTGAGAGGTGTTTATTTCTTAGGGGTCACCGGGTATAGTAGACTTGGCTGAGAAGTGAACCATGGAGCAACGTGCATAATATTTAGGGTTGGTTTTATAAAGCCCTTTACCGTCAAACAGGGGTTGCAGCAGAAACTGGAACAGTCCGGAGATTAATGACCCCTGGTCAGAAGCTAGAAAAACTAAGATTATTGTGAGCACACTCCGTTACTTTCATCAGTCTTCCTTGGATTTAAAATAAAATTCTGTATGGAATGCTTCCCAGTTCAAAGTAAAAGGAAATAGACAAGAAGAATAGAAAAAATAAATCTGAAGAATAGAGGAAAAGATACCACGGCACTCCATGGGAATAAAGCTGTTGACTTTATCATAGGGATGCTATTTACTTAGCCTGATGATACTTGAAGGGAATTGTATCAGCCCAAGACCAAGGAACATGACTCTAGTAAAGACTTAACAATCTTTGAGAACAAACAAACAAAAAAAAATCGGACATCCTTAAAACAGTCCCGCAGGCTCAGGAACAAGATGAATTTTGTAAGAAGGAGCATAAAGAGATGAGATTGCGGCCCTGCCCAGACTTGGTCCTGAAAGGCAAATAGAAATCTGGAAATAAAAACTGGAAAAATGGAAATCAGAGCGACTCACTGCCAGAAAAGGAACCATCATATTTCATAAGCTAGAGAAACATAGTTCCTTCTAGAAGTTTTGGCAAAATGAAAATAAAGCCACTGTCATCAGCACCACTGTTCTCCAATAACTTAAGGCAACACAAGGAGGGGAAAGGATGTTAGTTTGCACAAGGGTGGAAAGCTGAACCTGGAACACAAGCTCAAAGGTGTTTTGTTTTGTTCTTCAATCCGCCAATACACACTGAAGATAAAAATTGCTCCTCGTGGGCTCAGCAAGGGGCGTGTGGCAAACTAACAGTCATCTGGGGAAACGTGAAGGGCACATTTTTTTCTATGGAAGCTCAGGGAGGAAGTCACTTGCCCCACCTCACAGCGCAGGCCGGCATCTTCAAGAATCCCACCCTTCACTACTGGGGCAAAACTCTGGTTCATAAAGGCCCTGAAACTTTTGGACTAAAACTAAGTTGAAAGATTGACTTGGCATTTTAATCCATTTCACTTTTGTTCTTCAGTGCTGTGAATAATTGACAGGTGGCTAAAATAACCATCCATAATATCACAGCTAAAGTCTTGAGAGACGTGATGTATATTTAAAAAGCTGTATCTCAGAGGGCTGCTTTGGGCAAATGACCTCTTTTTAGATTAAATCTACATTCTAAAAACTTCAAAATTCTGTGTACTATAGTCTTAAGATGTAACTAAAAGTGTACAAAACTTTTTTTTCAATAGCAACTGTCGAATTATATTTTATTTCTACACATCAATTAGTTTTGTTGATAAGCCAAATTGTAGTTTAATGGTAAATGCCTTAAAATTTTCCTTTTGGAGAAAATAGATGATAGATACAGATGGATACACACGTAAGTGGATGGATAAACGATACTACATAATGTTATAACAGGTTACACTATAATGATGTGCTGGATGCTTTATTTTTTAAGATTTATTTATTTATTTGAGAGAGAGAGGGTGAGGGGAGAGGCAGAGGGGGAGGAAGAGAGAGTCTCTGCTGAGCCCAGAGCCCGAAGTGGGGCTCAAACTCAGGACCCTGAGGTAAATCTGAGGTCCAATGCTTAACCAACTGAGCCACCCCCAGGTGCCCCAAAGTGCATTGTTTCATGTAGATTCTTCAACACCTCTATCATGTGGGTACTTTCCTTCTACTTTTTAACCATCCAGAGATAATAAACAGTATAACCATGACTACAGCTTTAATCTGATGCCAAAGTCTATATTTGTTTTCCTTTCGGAATTTTTAGATTTTGAAATAACTTCAGATTAGAGAAAAGAATTGCACAAAGAACTCTCATACATTCTTCATCCAGAGTCCCCAAATGTTGGTGTTTTATCACATTTAGTTTATCATCTCTCTCTCTATCAATACACAATGCATATCACATGTATATACATACAGATTTTTTATAAATCATCTGAGAGTAAATTGCCAACATGAGTTTCTTTATCCCTAAATATTTCAGTTTGTATTTCTTGAGAACAGTAAAATTGTCTTACAAAAACACAAGACAGTTATGAAAACCAGAAAAAACTAATATAAGACTGTTATATAATTTAACCCTATTCTTACTTATAAATTGTATAATTATATCCATAATGTCCATTCTCCACTAAGTAATGTTCTGGCCCAGAGTTTAATGAGGGATCGCATATTACATTTGGTTGTTATGTTGTTTTAATCTCTGATCTGGTTCAGTTCTTCATCTGTCTTTTTTCTTTCATAACCTTGACACTTGCTGTTGAGTACAGGCCAGTTATCCTGTGAACTATCCCTCAATTCAGGTTTACCTAAGGTTTCTTCACATTGATTTGGCCCAACATGTCACCTTAGATCACTTGGCTGAAATGGTGTCATTTTTCCTTTTAGTATAAGTAAGCATTTTTCTGGGGAGATAATTAAGGCCATGCAGATATCTGGTTGGTAATGAAACTTCTACTCACTAGTTTAGCATCCATTAATGGTCCTTGCCTGAATCAATGATTATTATGACAATTGCCAAACTGTGATTTTCTAAATGTGCCAATCCATCCACATTTGGCATTTCACTGAGGGAAAAGCCCTTCTAACCACATGTTCATTTATATGTTTGTTTGATTAAATCTATATAGATGCACCAATTCTTATTTTACTGGATTATAATCTCTTGATTATTTATTTATTTTTAAAGATTTTATTCATTTATTTGAGAGAGAGAGAGAGAGAGCACGAGGGAAGAGGCAGAGGGCGCGGGAGAGAGAGTCCCTGCTGAGCGTGGAGCCCGACATGGGGCTCCATCTCAGCACCCTGAGATCAGGACCTGAGCTGAAACCGAGAGTCCGAGGCTTAACCGACTGAGCCACCCAGGCACTCCTCTTGATTTTTTAATGCTCAAATTCTCCTAGGTTTTGCCAGTGGGAACCTCTTTAAGCTGGACCCTGTGTCTTTTTGGCATGTCTCCGTTGTCATATGTGTCCCCTCTTATTTTCTGGAGCAAGAAGATGTTCCAGACTCATATTATAATTCCCCCGGAAATCAAACCTATTCCAGAATCAACTCTTTATCCAATGAGTCTTGTTCTTGTTTTTGGCGGAAAAAGTGTTTAGAAACCAGGACCTGAGTGGTAGGTGTACTCACGGCTACTGAGATGACATTGCTTCTAGATTCCCTCGGAAGTACATGTGTTATACACAAAAATGTCTATGGCAGCCCTGACTTCACAGTGATAACTGTAATTGCAATCACACATCAGAGTTTATTCTAGACTTCTTCCTTTCAATATCTGTTTCTTCTCATTTTGTTGATTTCTTTTTTTTTAACATCATAAAACATTAACATGATTTCAAAGGTCAAAATATACAAAAAGATAAAGTCAGAAAAGAGTCACTCTCTTTGTCTCACCCATTGCCACCCCTCGTGCCTTCCACTCAGTTCCAGCTCACCTCCTGGAGGTAATCGATCTCATTTGTTTTTGGTTTAGTCATCCTTTCTTTTATAAAAATAAGCAGACATATACATATTTTCTTATCCCTGAGGAGTTGGGCTCCTGGTTAAAAACCTAATTGTGATTTTTTCACGCCAGACTATAGTGACTGTAGGGGCTTTATCTGGCAGGCTCCGGGGGCACTGCCTTCCCCACACCAGACCTGGGCTCAGCCAGTGCACTGCAGGCTCTGAGTGGGGTTGCAGCCAAGGTTCCAGAGCCCGGCTGGGTCATGCTCTTCTTCTGTCTGCCTTCTCAGACCCAGTGCCTCCTCCCCAGGTCTCTTTATCTGAGGCCTTCAGCCAGCCTTTTCAGGCTCCTCTGATGAGGGCTCCCATTGGGGTTGGGCGGGGGGGACACCTGGAAGGCACTTTCTTCCCACTCTGACTCAGTACGCACTTTGAGTCTTCCTGTTACCTCCCCTCACTCCCACCCAGGGTCCCTAAAACTGCAGTGGGCTCTCTCAAACAGGGAGACGCCCCCATGTCTGTGCTGACCCACCTGACTCTCCCACCTGCACCTTTCCATGGAGGAAAGTGAAACAGGGGGATGGCATTTCCTTTGGCTTTAGACTCTTGCTTATACCATCACGGTAGGTGATTCAAGGCTTCATTTATCTATGGTTCCTCTGACACCCAAGTCAGCTGAGCTCTTGATGGATTTCCATTTACTGTTACACAAAGGGTAACACGATATAGGTTACCTTTTGCATTTTGCTTTTTTTGTCTAGTAATACCTTCTGTAAATCACTACACACCACTGTGTAGAGGTCTTCCTCACTGTCTTCCCAGCTGCATAGTACTCCACACTTTTCCAAGTGTGGGCACTTTTCCAGGTTTAGGCATTTAGGTTTTTCCAAGATTTTTCAACTATAAACAATTACCTTGTATATATGTATTTCATGTTGTTGGCCTTTAGCGAATTCATGTTGTTGTAGAGAAAATATATTTTTAAAACACACTATCTTGAGTAAACTTACAGTGTGATTTCTAGAAGACCTAACTTTTGCAATCAGTTCTTAAAAAAAAAAATAGAAGCCAACTGTTCACATTTATCATCAAGTGTTTCCTTTAATGTACTAGTAGGTGAGGTTTCTCTATGAGTTCTGAAATTTTATGCCAACCAAAAAATCAGCAAATTGCCTCAGCATAGAAAAGGAATTCACCAAGTGTATCACTGGACTTCACTCTTTTTTTTGGGGGGGGGGACTCCTTGAGATTATAGGATTGTTTTTTCCTGAATTGCAGTAACAAGTATTTGGGGTAAGGATAATGATCAAACACTAAAGAAAAAGAGAGATACATATCGGAAGTAATTGCAAAGGGAAAAGCAGGACAGCCATCCTCAATTTCCATCAGAAGTACAAAACCAGCTCTATTCAGGGCTGTAATATTCTCTCCCGAGGTCGAGTTTCAGCTTTAGCCTAATTTTCCACAGAAATGGTATTTGTAAGCTGGAGACTATCAGCTGTGTTCTTATTTCTGAAGCCTGCTTTCAATGCATTCCTCTTCCTTCCTTGCTCCTCTGTCACCTTTAACTGCTCACCCTTCTGCTCTGTGAAATTGAAGCAAATTGCAATGTATTCTATAAGATTCAAGCTAGAAGAATCAGAGTTATTCAGATATAAAGAACATAATATAGCAAAGTCCTTGGATGAGAAAATAGTAAGCAGAGAACTTTCCAATCTCAGGACTGAGTATGAAGGCTTCTATGTTAACATGAATATATAAGGCTGAGGTCAGAAATCAAATGTAAATGACACATTCATGGAAAGTATCTACTTGCCGGGTAGGATGTTTCATTCTTAGAGATGGAAATCAATTTGTTTTAAATTGACTGAAGTTCATTTACACAAAACAGAACCCTTGTACAATAGAGCATAAACTGACAAGATAAGTATTCATTCTGAGCCTCTAAAATGGAAAAGAACAGTTCACAACTGCCAAGATGAAGGTCTCCATCTGGCATTTCAGATTTACTGGTATTTTATGAAAGTCAGTTTTATGTTATAGAGCAATTCCCTGCCAGAGGAACAAAAGGCAGGACTAATTCTTGCTTTAAAAAAAAAAATGTGAATCCATAACAAAGGTACATATCTGTTGCCCTTCCATTTCTTATCTGTAAACTGCATTAGTCGTTTATAGGTCACAGACATTAATCAGATTCAAATTAATAACAGAGACCCATCAAAATACAGATAGGTCAGATAGTGATGAACAGTTTTTCCAGCGCCCACTTTCCATATCCAAGGTATGACTTCGCTTGGAGCTGTCTAGACTGCCCCTGGGGGAGAGCCCACTCTAAGTGGGGTAAAATGCTCCCCATCTCTTCCTTCTGGTCCTGATTAGTACTAAGGGCAGAGGAATACTGAGCACCACTGCCTGCTCCTTAGCAACCTCCTTCACCTCCATCACTGTAACAGAGAGGGCTAATCTCACGGCAGTGGTAGTTCATCAACTGGGCTGTGCTTATGATGAGAGGGGTCAATCAGAAGTAGGGCATTGGAAGTTCATGCAATTTAGCCAGGAGCCCTGAGTGACCAAAACCTTGAGATCACAATTTATACTAGGTGGGAACTAGAAGGTCCTCTTTGGCCTCAAGACTATCTAGGCCATGTGGTCCAGAGTAGGCTTTACTCAGGAGACACCCATGGCGCTTCGGGGACGGGCCTGGCTGGTAGGAAGGGGAGCCTTCAATTCTCACTTCATGGGAGTTGCTTCTGTGTGTGATCTTCCCCAGGGTCACTCACTAGCAGGATGGGATGGGCAGGACCGGTGTGTACCAAATACTCCAAAACCTACCCACCAAAGCCTTGTACACATCCGTCCACTCAAAGTAGGCCTGACTCACATCCGTACCTCCCCAACGAGCCTATCAGATTGTCCCTTTACTAATAAGCAATTTGTCTTAGATCAATCTTTTGTGTTTTATCATTTTTAAATTCATTTCATTATTCAAGCTTTGTGGGAAAGCAAAATATCTTTTGTAAATAGTTGCTTATGGAATTTTTATATGGAGGTTAATTTTATGGCATCAGCTCAGTTCGGTAGGTTAGAGTCTAATCTTCGGATTCATCAAAACTGGCTTGAAATCCAGCTCTAGGAATTATTAGTTATGTAACATAACCAGTTGATAATGGTTGCTAATCTGGGCCTAGTTTCCCTATCCATAAAATGAGGAAAATGACATTTACCACATGGGGTTTCTGTTAGGATTAAATGTGATAAGGTATAGTGAGCACGTGACATGGTGCCTGGCAATATTAAGTGCCCAATCAATCCTACCCATCACTGTCAGGTCATGAACGTTGTGGAAAAAAAAAAAAAAAATCTAATTCAGACCAGATAATAGAAACTCATTGCTTTTAACATAAAACTGAAAAAAATTAAAATTAAAACTATAATTATTTCAAGAATGTTTGAAAAACCAAGGTTTGTTTTAGCAATGGATATAAAAATTCTCCACCAGAAATTTAGTTTTTGTTTAGGCAGAGGCTGCAGGGCATTCGCTTTTGTGTGTAATTAATTCACATATTTTCTCTATCACACTGAAAGATCCTTTTGAAACAAGCAAATCCTTCATTTTCTGAAACTTTGCCTGTCACAGCTAGAGACAACAGGCTTTTAAATTTCATAGTTAACGTTTTCGGTTACTTAGATTTTCTTTTTCGTTCTTGGTTCCCAGAGGACAAGTATTAATCTTGAAATAAGCCAATCACAGTGTGGAGAAAAAACTCTAGAGCAGAGCTGAGGTTGTCTGCGTGTGCCCCCTGGAGGGGGTGGTTACAGACCTTGTGGGGAAAGTCTGGAAGAGTCTGAGGAGCAGAGGTTCCAGTCACTTCCAGAGGAAGGCAAATTACTGAGACTTTTATTCTTTGGAAATGTGGTTAAAAGAAGACTAATGCACACTAATGATGAGGAAAGCCATTTCTAGATTAGTTGAATAATCTGAATTATAAAACATTCTTTTATGCAAAAGAATTTTTTTATTTTCAATCCTTCATGGTAACAAAAATTAAGCTCCTATAATATTGACAGATGCCTCTTAGGGCCTGTTTTTAAAAAGCAACAAGAATGACCTACAATTAGTAGGAAGAATTATAATATGTAAACTGAATATTTCAAAGTGATTTATAAGTTTGCTCAGCTTTCCTTAGCTGTCTCTAATATTCCTTACATACTTCGAACACTTTTTTTTTTCTGCCCAATATCATAAAAGTGTCTTGAGTATAGCTCTGTACCATTAAATAAATCATAAATGAATGGATTCTACAATAACAAGATTACTACATAAAGACTTTATGAGTATTATCCAAAACTCTAAGTTAAACATAAAATCTAAAGCATTTAGCAAGGTACCTGTCTTATTTATTATTTCCCCCTAACTTAGCCTTGACGTACTATCTGAAAAGATCATTCTTTGACATTTATTTTAGTACATTTAAATGTCATAAATTCGCCTGTGAAGCATTACATACTTCCTTCTGGCCACTTTGGTGATCAAACACACTTGGATTGTTCGCTGGCTCAGGACACATTTCAGGATGAGCTATCAAGATATTTTCTTTCTGCTATCTGAATCATAATCATGAGGGCTAAAACTCTATTGCTAGCTTTTTATTTTATAGAGAAAAAAATGAGCTACGTGGAGACCAAGAGATTTTTCATCACTTGAGCTTGAAGTGTGAAGTCTTCCAGCTCTCCTCCTCATTCACCCTTCCTTTGGGCCCTGGATGACTGTGAGTTCAATAAGTAAATAAAAAGTGCTCTAGCTGTGAGCATGTCATTAGAATCACCACGTAAGGCCCGGGCTAGGTACTTATAGTGTACTCTGATGGGTACCGAAGTGTTTCCAGCTCTCTCATGCCTCGATGCATCCTCGAAGCACTAGGAGATGGATTGAAAGGTGCAATTCAAAGCAAGTCTCTCAGTCGTGTGCTATCCACAGATCACTGAAATGATCTACTACAATAACTCCCCCCAGAACGCTTATGGCTTATTGCACTGATGTGTGATTAATCTCCTGAGCGGTGACAGGACCCAGCCGCAGAGCGCTTCCAAAGCTTTTAAGATCTGGCATGCCAATGAATGCTCGGGGACTCCTCGGTCCACACTTTGTTAGCACAACAGACTGCAGCAAGCCTTTAACCTGTGGTTCCACACATGCTAAGTAACTTTACTTATTAAAAATCGCAAAGAAGTGTAGCGCAGCTTTAGTCCGATATCAGCAGCCCCTGTAAGCGCATCTGCATTTGCCACGTGGGCTGCCCCTCCAGAGGCTGGTTGAGGTGGCAGATTCACCCTGGGGAGAGCGACGGTGTTCTTGCAGCATGTTTCAGGAGGAGAACTTGTTAGGCTTTGGTGTGGATGAGCCCCCTGAAAATCTGTGACCACTGTGTACCTTCAACTTGCATCAGAAAAGGACGGAATGCAGGAATGGCAGGGACAGCAGGGAGAGAAACCGAATACACAGTGACATAATGCTAAGTGACTACTGAATTCAAAAGAATAGGAAGAGATAAAAGAAAAGAAAACAGCAACAAATGAAGTCTTAAAAGAGCCAAATGTGATTAAAAAAAAAATCAGTGTTTTCTCCATACTTTTTTTCTAGATGATATTAGACATTTCTTTTTAAAGATTTTATTCATTTATTTATTTGTCAGAGAGAGAGAGAGAGCAAGAGCACGAGAGAGCACAAGCAGGAGGAGGGGCAGATAGAGAGGGAGAAGCAGACTCCCCGCTGAGCAGGGAGCCTGATGCGGGACTTGATCCCAGGACCCTGAGATCATGACCTGAGCCAAAGGCAGATGCTTTACTGACCGAGCCACCCAGGTATCCCGAGACATTTTCATTTGGACATCACAGAGTAGTTGGTGAAGTTAGATGGAGCGGACAGTCTAAACAGACATTTCTCTGGTTATGTTACAAGTTGAAAGTAGCTGGTGAGCGAAGGATATAGTTAAGGGAATAAAGAACATCAAGCTTACCCAAATCTAATTACTTGAGAAAAGCTTTTTAAAAAAATATCATAAATTTTGAAATTGCGGACTAAAGCAGTGTGGTATGCGGTACAGTTAGGGAAATGGAAGGATTTTTTTCACAAAAAGGATTAATAAAGACTCTCTCCATGTTCTGCATTTCCAAAATTTGGATATGTCATGACAAATTGAAATCATTTTCTTTGAATTCTCTGTTAAGAGGTATTCTGTCAATATTTTAATTGATAAAAATGCACATAGTTATCGCATCATATTAAAATCACAAATAAATGATTTCAAATTGGATGCCTTTTAACACAGGTTTTAGAAAAAAGAGCTTCAGTACATTTTAGAGTTGGTCTGGTCCCCACTGACAGCAGACACCTTCTGAGGGCTAGGATCTGGTTCCTTCCACACCCGGGGATGCCCTGGTGTATTCCCATGAACATGTTTAGTTCAGAATCATGCAGATTAATCAGTTCTAAACGCTAGTGACCTTGGTGCAGTCCCTAACAAAGATCTAACTTTTTATGCCTAAGGATGGACTTTGAATTCTTCAGTCGTGAAGTAACTGCGACAACCAAGAATAAAGTAAACACATTATAGATCAGTGACTAACCACAAGCAACTCAGAGAGAAGCCCAGTATCTCATTCATTTTTTATCCTCAGCACAAATACTCAATGGAAATCTTTTTTTTTTCCAAGCTGTTAAATATATTTATAACATTTTATTTTATTATATGTTTATATTATTTCTAGAGTATGTACATTTATAGATTATTTATTGCATAGTATTTATAAATAATTTCAGAAGGCAAGAAGAGTCTCATCTCACCATCCAATCTGCAAAATTATTTTATTCTCTTCCTTCTTGTGTAGGATAGGAAGCAGCCCTCATCTTAGCAGTGTCCCATCTCTCTTGGATAGAAAGCATATTCAACCCATTCCATCTTTTTAATGACCTCCTCCTAATGCATATCCTTTCTGTCATTGTCAAATTTTGAAGAAGACCTCATCAGTGAGTTTCGTGATCGGCCTGTAGCCCACGTGGGTAGAGTATGTTTAATGTGCTTTATAAATGCAGGAGCTCGGTTAGCAGACAACTGAGGAAACCCCAAAGTTGCAGACTAATCTCTTGTGTTCAGAAAAATGCTAAGACTTCAGACTTAGTGAGACAGACTGCGGCGGGGGTGGGGGGGTGGGGGGGGATGAGACCCACAGGTCCTGCCCAACAAAATTAGTTATCAACATAGCCAGATGTAGATCAGTCCAGTAGGCTGGGAAGCCAGAAGTCTGACTCCTTTATCTCTTAGCTCTCCCAGGGGGTTGCTGTGAAATATAACGAGGCCACTGGACCCTTGTGAGCCGTCACTTCCTCAGCTCTGCGCAAACAGACCACTGTCTCCGTGAGCTCTCGTGTCTGTAGGCCCATGTGACCACTGAGAAGCAACCTGGCTTTCCTTAAAATGTGAAGGCCACTCATGCGGTGTCTTCCTGGGACACTGCTATTATGCCCTCATCACATCTTGTTTAAGAAGTCGAGGGAAGTGAAGCCATTTCAGCTCTTAGTAAACTCCCCAAGAAAGGACCTGAATGTGGATACTTGAATTCCCACGGGCTGTGTCCAGGCGCCTTATAAGACGATTTATGCTTTAAGACACATTTACTCTCCTCTATCTTAACTTTACTAAGAGGAACATTTTTGGTGTAAATATCCTAAAACTGTTTTAATCAAGTAGCTCTGAAATTCTATGGCTTAGAAAAATACAGTAAGCAAAGTGAAGCTTCACACTGGACATATCAATGTGCTTCATCTTCTTTCTTTCTTCTTCATTCCCTTGCTTTTTGTCAGTGAATATTCACCAAGTTAAGTTAAATAATAGGGACTTAAAAAATAATTGCCCTGCTGTATGTTCTCCAACTCTGTACGCTCAAGAAACCTTAGAAATGATCAGATCACACGAAGAGCAAATGATTTATGTATTGCTGGCAATCAGGTTTAAATTGCCAGGATTGCATTGCTTATAGTTTCCTTTTCATAGAATAATGATGGTGTTAATAGTTAATATTGGTGTTTTCCTATCTCATCATTATAACAAACATATATACTAAATGCTATTGGGAATTCCTATTTTATAGATGAGGGAAATAAAACAGAGAGAGAAACTATTTTGCCCATGGTCATGGCTAAGTTATAGAGTTGAAATTCAAACCTTCACTTTCAACTTCTAGTCCGTCATTGTTAACCCGCTATGAATGATGAATGTCCCACTCTCCCCACCTCCATTTCAATCACTTGTGTCTCAAGACTCTTAGTATTATTCTTTTTATGTCAGTAAGTTGACTCCACATTTCAGGTGACTTCATTTGAAGATTCTTGTGTTTTGGGGTAATGTCATCTGTCTATAATTTACCTATTGTATTCATTTTTATATGTTTCAATGATATCATCACAAAACATCTTAAATTGATGCTTTGCAACATCCCCAGAAAGCAACTGTTCTTAAGGCCCCCCTGGTTATTTATCCTGCCAGAAAATTGTCCTTATTTCCATTTATTTTCAGTTACTTCCTGCTGGCATGACAAATCTCTATATATCTCTATGTATAAAATGGTCTGCAGGCATAAGTAGAAGAAACAAGAACACCTTCCACTGTGTTGGTGACTAAATAAAAAGAAATATGGGCAGTTTCTTTGAGAGCAAGTTCATAATATTTCCTCTCTTAAGCGCTCCTGACCTCCGGTAAAGTTAACCATTCCCAATTTGGGGCTTCTGGCAAATCCTATACAACACTGTCTATTATCATATTCTTTAATATATTTTTTACAAGTCTGTCTTTCTCCCAAGACAGCAACTACTTGACAGAGGGAAATGTGCCAGATCTCAGCATGGTTTCTGATGTAGACTAGATACTTAATACCTGATTATAGAAAAAAAAAAGGGGGCCGTGGGAAGGAAGCAGGAGGGAGGGAGGTGGAAAATAAAGAAGGAAGGGAAGGAAGGAGAGATAAATATTAACTTGCAGTGTGATGTATACACACACACACACACACGCACACACACACACTAAATACTCTCATTTTTCCATAATTTCCCATACTGCTAGAGTAAAAGAATAAACAACCATCACATACGAAATGTACTCTGAATAAACCCTCTGACCCAGATTCTGAAGAACAGAAGGAAAATAGTCAGAAACACTAGAAGCTATCATGGTTATTAGTGTTCCCAGGAGGATTTTTTAAGGCTGCACTGTACTCTTTAAGAAGAGCCAGGTGTTATAAAAATTTGGTTCTTCATTGATGTGTTTTATCTAAAGCACGACTCTATAAGGTGTGGTTTTAACCTGACAGGTAGAAGCTAGATCAACTGCCACTTAAAACCACAATCTGAGTTCTGTCTCCCACCAAGTGGGTCTAAACTTCCCCTCAGGAGAGTATTCCACTGTTCTGAGTAAGCCATGTAAGTGGACATTTCAGTTAAAACAAAATGAGAGCAGGGCCCCTGCTCTGCAGTGGGGGTCTGGGGCAATGCAGAGGAAGGTGAGCAGTCTCTCCTGAGGATGAAGAAATTGAGTCATTGAGTCTGACATTTCTTTTTTTCTTTTTTTTTAACTTTCCAGGTACTTCTGTCTTACAGACACCTTTGTGGAAAACTGGGTTCAAGTTTGCAAGAATAGATGGGGACAAGTAGCACCAGACTTTTCCCACAAGGACCTTTCCTCAGGGCTGTGTCCTCTCTCTCTAGCTCACTGGTAAGCTAAGTCCCCGGAGGGGACTCTTTGACCTGATGGCATCTCCCCCAGGAGATACTGGGGCACTCTCTTGATGAGGGCTGCTCTGTATTCTTGTGCACTGAGCCCTTGTTAATCTAGACCAGCAGCCCTCACTCTGCTAACAAAGTTGTTCGTGACCAACAGCTCCTTTTCTGTAGTGTTTGCCTCATCTTTTAGTCCCCATCTTAACTTCGGCCAATTTGGGTTTTTTTCCCCCCATTAAATGGCATATTATCTTTGTACATCTTTAATTATCCAGGGTTATCACTGTTGCTTTCTGGCTGTCCCATGACAGTAAATTTTGAACGGTAAGAAAAACATGAGAAATTCAACAGAGATTAAATTTGTAATGACAAAAGCAATGCAACCAATTGTCCCATTTTGGCAAGATGGACTTCCTCACCAACAGCTGGATCCTCCCCTTTCTATTCTTTGCTTAATCCTCATCCCAGACCACCAAGTGTCACCTGCAAATGTTATAAATTAAATAGAGCGCCAGTCCACGCTCATTGACCCGGAACTGTGACACAGCAGCTCAAAATATCCCACCCCATTTCTGTGGCGTATTTTTACCTGAATCCCTGGGACTTTCCCAGAACAGCTGTCTGAAAACCTTTTATATTCCCCTAAAACTGATAATGCGTTTTTTCTTGCCACCCCTTGACAAATGATCTTGCTTCTTACATTATGAAATGCTCCCAGTTATCTGTATGTCTCCATTTAAGAAACCACTGCTGGGAATTTGCTGTGCTCTGCACATAAAACAGTCATGATTACTGGGAACAGCTCAGAAACTGCCATTAGTCATGTCGGCCTCCTGCTCTCATCAGCCGGTCTTCCTACTGGGCTGTCACACATCACACCGAACCTCATCTTTGCACCTTTGCTGAAGCTGCTTCCTTCCTGGAATCAAGCCTTCCTTCTGCCCCCGTATATGTACAAGCCCTTCTCCATCCTTTTGAGTCCATTTGCCGCAACCCTGCCTGCCCTGTTCACACCAAAACCCTTCTAAGAAACACTGCGGTCATGACCACACCGCAGCAATGCACCCTATGCTGGAAATTGCCCTCTGTCCAGTTGCAGGCACTGAATGGAGGCTTTCTGAGCCTTCTGGCAAGGGTGGGGGGAGTCTGCATACCTCTGTGTCATCCTCACATCAAGCTGCCCTACTACCTATTATCTGGCTTCTGAACATTCCAGAGCAAGAGAATTCCGTCACTCTTTCTTTGAAATGAGCTCCATCTTTATATATGGACTCGGTCAAGAGGTAAATGCCACATAACAAAGAAAGCCATATGTTTGAAGACCTCTCCATGATGATAAGAAACATTCCTGATTTTGACTAACGTAAAAGAAGCTTGACCCAATTTCTCTAAGCTCTTGGCTTTTCCCTAATCTGACCCTCTGGTTTATTCTTGGTTTAGAGAAATTCTTGCTCAATCTCTCTGCCTCTTTCTTGCCAGACTCTAGTTCCTGGATCATCTATTCCACATGTTATGACTGCCTCCCTTCCAACACTTTTCTCAATCCTTGACAAGACAAAGGCTGAGACAAGTTCTGACCATAGATCATACTGGAGTATGTCAGGTTCTAGGGCAGTGAGTTTACATTTCAGAAATCTGACCTCCTTTGATCCTTCTAAAACATCTTAGTTCACATAAGACATTTATGAATATCTTCGGTTAAAAGCCTGTTGGGAAAGGAAAACAGGAAATTTGGAAGAGGAATTTTTTTACTTCATATATTTGCTAAATATGCTAGGTGTGCAACGAAGCAATATATAACATTGGTAGAATATCAGATTCTAATTTATGATCTATAATTCACAATATTTATTTTATTTTATATTCGTATGCCTTAGTTATCTTATAAATAATGTTTCATTTTTTTAACCTAGAAAAAGTACAGATCACTGATATTTGAAGTTTACAGGAATTTTGAAGCTCATCTAGCCCTAACTTCATCTTTAGGGGAAGAGTTTAGGGTACTTGGTCAAGATCTCTTTAAAAATGCAAAATGGGAAGGCAGTATCCTGAGTTCTGATTATTCTTATAGGTTCTCTTATAGTTCAAAGATAATTTTTTAATTGATTGACTTTTGTCTTAGAAATCCTCCCCTCTTAGTAATTTATCAGAAAACTAGTTTGCAGGGCGCCTGGGTGGCTCAGTTGGTTGAGCGACTGCCTTCGGCTCAGGTCATGATCCTGGAGTCCCGGGATCGGGTCCCGCATCGGGCTCCCTGCTCGGCAGGGAGTCTGCTTCGCCCTCTGACCCCCCCCCCCTCATGTGCTCTCTCTCTCTCATTATCTCTGTCTCAAATAAATAAATAAAATCTTTAAAAAAAAAAAGAAAACTAGTTTGCAGACTTTTGAAAACTATGGCAGTTATCACCAATTGGAATTATGCTATTCATTCACTTAACTATATATAATATTATATGTTTGCCTTGTCTTTTATCTTGTTTACTTCTTGATCTCTAGAATCTAGAATCATATCTAAATACTTGGTAAATATTTGCTGAATACATGAATCAAAGTTCTCAATATAAATAACATCTTTCTTTTAACTCTGACCCAGCCCTACAAAATGTTATGTCAGATGGAAACTGCCATTCGGTGTAACTGGTCCTAACTAAATCAATTGATACAATATAGCATAACCGATTTTGGGGACTACAGCATTATAATGTTTGAGAATTATAAAAAATAAAGGAAAGGAAAGCAACAAATATATTTTTAAAGCTTTACAAAATATTAGCCTCTCTCACAATGTCATCAGATTGCATAATAGTAAAAATAGCCAAAAATTAGGGCATGCCTGTTACTTGTGTCAGGTACTGTGTTAGTTACTTTATACATATATCATCTAATACGATGCTCAAAACAACCCTCATGGCAGATACTGTTATCGTTCCCTATGTTAAAAATTAAGAGCCAAGACTGTGTTCAAGGTCACACAACTGGTAGTGCTTGGAAAGTAACTTGACCCCACCTATGTCTTTCTTGCTCGATGCTTTTAAGGTTATACCCCGTTGCCTTACTAAATTGATCCAAAAGAGGTTGGGAAAAATAAAAACAAACAAACAAACATAGTTCTTATAAATTATTCATTTCCTTCCTGCTTATATGCATTTTTGGAATATGTGTTTACTTAAGAAAATTACACGGTAATATATATTGAAAGATGGACAGAAGAAGACATTAGACTTAGAAGAACAAGTAATGATACTGAACAACACAGTACTAATTTCATTGACACCTAATTTCACTAAAAGTAATATTATAAATAAAAATAATAATAATCCTTAAAAATCCTATTATAAGGCAACTGATTTAACACACCTCCTTCAAACTTAAATCTACTGCATATCTGTAATTCAGAGAATAGTGGTCTTCCAGTTACCTTTACATAGTACTCACTTTGTCAGGTAATGAAAAATATGGCCCAGGATGAGATGTTAATCTTTTATAAAATTAGAATAGAATGGCTTGGAACTGCTGGTCAACCAGGAAAACTAGCCAATTGCTTGTACTATGTATATAATAAAATACTAAAGAATCAATTTTGGAGGGAGTTAGTTTTTCTAGACATAGCTCAGAAATGAGATAATACCTTGCCATTATGTAATCAATGTTTAAATTACAGTCTGTCTTGACTACACTTCTCTAGGATGACACACTTAACTCATATATTAAAAATAAATTCATAAAATTTACTTTCAGACTTTATAAAACATTCTAGGTCATGTGGAAAAATTAATCTGTGTGAGCAGCAAGGAAAAATGAGACAGCAGTTTGGAAAACTTACAGTGCTAGATATTAAATAAGTTAAAATGTTTAATACATTAGAGTAATCAAAACAACGTGGTGTTGGAGGCAGGATAAGCAGATGAATAAAACAGGGCAGACTCTAGAGATAAGATCTCAAAGTTAATATAATATAAAGGTGGGATTTATTTCAAATCAGTGGGAAATGTGTTTTATTTGTTAAAGGATGAGGAAAATGCAATTTGTAGGTTTTGGAGGGAGAAATAAGTAAAATTAGACTTATATAAAAACCCTTCACACTAAAATAAAATCTATATAGATTTATCACATATTATTTTTTTAAGGAGTTTATTTATTTATTTGAGAAGAGGCAGAAGCAGACATCCCCCTGAGCAGAGAGCCTGATGTGGGGCTTGATCCCAGAACCCTGAGATCATGACCTGAGCCGAAGGCCGACGCTTAATCAACTGAGCCACCCAGGTGCCCCTAGATCACATATTTTTAAAAAGTGAAACCATAAAAAAAACCAGAAAATATTTTCAGTAAATTCCTACAATGATCTTGATTGTCAAGAAGATCCTGTTAAGTAAGAATGATTGCAAAGGCACAATTCTATGAAGAAAATTATACATTTAATGCCATCAAAATGCACAGCTTAAATGTTCTAAAACATCATAAAAATACTTCCAATTACTTTACTTATTGGTAAAAATGTCTGCAACATATATGATACACAAAGGATTACTATAAGAAATGTTCATAAAGTATGATTATAAGAAAATAGTTGTAATGATTATCAATAAAAACTAAAAACATATTCAAGCTTTCTAATAATGAGAGAAAGGCAATTTAACATGAGATGCCATATTTCACCTAAATAATTGGCAAAGATAAAAAAAGAATGAAAGCAACTACTGGTAAAGAATGTGAAGAAACTGTGTTCTCATGGTTTTAGAGAGAATGGAAATTGGTGCAAACTTTCTGAAGGATCTTTGCAAATTCAGCATCATAAGACTTTAAATGTAGAATACTTTTGCTACAGCAACTCTTCTTATAAAATTATACTGAAAAAATGTGACCACACAAGTTCATGGAGATGTACATAAGGAAGAACGAAAGTGCTGCTTTTGTAGTGAAACACAGAACAATTTAGATACTTATCAACAGAGGATCACTAAAGCAGAATACAATACCATCGATCACGAAATTATCATGTAGACCTTTGTCTACTGATATGGAAAGTGAGTATGATGTATGAAGTAAAAGATACAAGTTGTAAAATAATATATATGATTCCATTAAGAATGCATGTGTGTTGTATTCATGTGAGCGTGTGTATACACCTTGAAAACAGTCTAGAAGAATATACAGCCAATGTCAACCATAACGTTCTCCAAGTGGTTTGATTAAACATGGGTTTAAACTTTTCTTTATGTGAAAGTATATTGGCGATTTTTCAGCCAATCTATGTTCTTAAAATCAGAAAAGGCAACATTTACTATTGAACATAATAAATTTCAATGAAAATGAGGTACCATAACTTTAAATTGAACTTCTAGTATGAGTATTGGGAAGAGTCTGGGAAGATGGCAGAATAGAAAGACCCTAAGCTCACGTTGTCCCACTGATACAACTAGATACTGCTCACATCCCTGTAAATACCCAGAAAATGACCCGAAGTTTGGCAGAACAAATTCCATAACTAGAGAAGAAGCCAATTGAAGAGGGTAGGAAGAATGAAGAATGGAGATACAGTGGGGAGCTAAAAGGGCCCTGGCCATCTACGCTCAGGAGGGAGCCTGGGGTGTGGAGAAGGGCAAGAAACAGACTATCACACTGGGGAGCCCATATAGGGAGGATGAATCCCCATTACATTTGGTTTTGAAAGCAAGGAGGGTGAATTTTGTGAGTTCTTACAACCAGCAGGACTTAAAGCCTGGAATTTAAAAATCAGCAGGCTGGACTCTGGCAGAGCCCAGAGGCTGTTAGGAAGCTAAGTCCCTACCCTTAAAGAGACTGCCGGACAAACAGGCCCCAGAGATTCAGCCTAGAAGCAGCAGTTTGAAAAACACCTGGGGCATACAAGAAGGAGAGTTATTTACTCATCCCAGAGCATGTCTTGGAGAGGCAGGGATCTTAGGGAGACCTCTCCAGGAAAAGTATTTGCTGACAAGCACCATCTCCCTCTCCTGCCCCTCAGCAAAAACACATGGCCACCTGCAGGAACTAGCACAACTCCAGCATTCCCTCCCTAACTTCCTCACACCAAACTCACTCCCTTGCTTTGGCAATCTGCACTTTGCAGTCATGCTTGCCTCACTCCCGGCTTGTGGGTCCCTTCCTTCAAAAGACTGCCATAAACCTCACCAATAGTGTGTTTTCTATCCAGTGCATTTTGCAGACCCTGGTGGCGGTGGCAGGCCCTGTGAAGCCTGAGAATACCTTGTTAAAACTGTGTCTCCCCACCCCCACCACCATGCAGCCCCAGTCCCAGCAGCAGTGGCAGGTCTCATTTTGCAACCACACCAGCATACACATTGTTAAAACTACAAGACACTCCCCCCCCCCACCCCACTCCTCGCCCACCGCCTGGACCAAACGTTGCCCACAACAGGCAAAGAGGGCCTCAGCAGATGACTAGACTGAAGGAAAAAGCAGGCCATGACACAGCAACAAGGCACACCCACCACACATAGGAGACACCGCCTGAAGCACCAGGTCCTGGGGAACAGGGGACACTGCACTGCAGGGCACAACAACTCTTCTTCCTAAGGCCATTACCTTCAAGAGCAAGAGACATCATGGATTTCCTAGCACACAGAAACAGACACAGAGAGTTGGATAAAATGAAGATACAGAGGAATATGTCCCATATCAAAGAATAGGACAAAACCACAGCAAAGGATCGAAGCAAAATAGATATAAGTAATATGCCAGATAGAGAATTCTAAGTAATGATCATAAAGATACTCACTGGACTTGAGAAAAGAGTCAAAGACATCAATGAGCTCCTTAACAAAGAGATAGAAAAGAATGAATCAGAGATGAAGAATACAATAAATGAAATTAAAAAGATACTAGATGGAATACATAGCAGGCTAGAGGAAGTAGAGGAATGAATTAAAGACCTAGAAGATAGAGTAATAGAAAATAATGAAACTGAGCAGTTAAGAGACAAAAAATATATATATGTATATATACATGCAAAATGATGATAGATTTAGATAATCCAATGACTCTGTCAAACTCACAAACATTGGCATTATAGGGATCCAAGAAGGAAAAGAGAGAAAAGGGGGTAGAAAATTTATTTGAAGAAATAATAGCTGAAAAGTTACTGAACGTGGGGAAGAAAACAGATATCCAGACATCCAGACCCAGGAGGCAAACAGAGCCCTAAACAAAACCAACCCAAGGAGGCCCACACCAAGACATAGTAATTAAAATGGCAAAAATTAGTGATAAAGAAATTAAATAAATAAAAGCAGCAAGACAAAAGAAAATAGCTATATACAAGGGAAACCCCATAAGGCTATCAGTGGATTTTTCAGCAGAAACTTTGCAGGCCAGAAGAGTGGTATGATATATTCAAAGTGCTGAAGGGGAAAAAATCTGCAGCCAAGAATATTCTATGTAGGAAAGCTATCATTCAGAATAGAAGGAGAGATGAAAATTTCTCAGACAAACAAACTAAAGGAGTTCATGACCATTAAAACAGCCGTACAAGGGTGTTATGCTGAGTGAAGTAAGTCAATCAGAGAAAGACATGTATCATATGACCTCACTGATATGAGGAATTCTTAATCTCAGGAAACAAACTGAGGGTTGCTGCAGTGGTGGGGGGTGGGAGGGATGGGGTGGCTGGGTGATGGACACTGGGGAGGGTATGTGCTATGGTGAGCGCTGTGAATTGTACAAGACCCCTGAATCATAGATCTGTATCTCTGAAACAAATAATACATTATATGTTTAAAAAGAAGAAGAAGTAGAAGAAGAAGAAGAAGAAAGCAGGACAGGAAGAATGAAGGGGGGGAAATCGGAGGGGGAGACGAACCATGAGAGACAATGGACTCTGAAAAACAGAGGGTTCTAGAGGGGAGGGGGTGGGAGGATGGGTTAGCCTGGTGATGGGTATTAAAGAGGGCACGTTCTGCATGGAGGACTGGGTGTTATATGCAAACAATGAATCATGGAACACTATAAATAAATAAATAAATAAATAAATAAATAAATAAATAAATAAATA
>NW_023270816.1:4939537-4990212 GCF_011800145.1 Mirounga leonina
ATAAATAAATAAATAAATAAATAAATAAATAAATAAATAAATAAATAAAACAGCCCTATAAGAAATGTTAAAGGGCACTCTTTGAATGGAAAGGAAAGACCATAAGTAAGAGTATAAAAAACAGGAAACACAAAAGCAGTAAAAATACGTATATCTGTAAAAATTAGTCAAGGGATTCACAAAATAAAAGGATGTAAAATATAATGCTATATACTGAAAACACAGGGAGGAGCAGAGTAAATAATGGTTCAAGCTTAAGTGACAATCAACTTAATATAGACTTCTATGCATAGAAGATGTGATAAACAAACTGAATGGTAACCATAAATCAAAAACCAGTAATAGATATGCAAGAAGAAAGAGAAAGGAATCCAAGTATATTACTAAAAAAAGCCTGGAAACCATGAGAGAAAGAGAAGAAAGGATCAGAGAAAAAGTATAAAAATAACCATAAAACAAGTAACAAAATGGCAATAAATATATATCAATTAATAATTACTTTGAATGTAAATGGATTAACTGCTCTGATCAAAAGACATAGGGTGCCAGAGTGCATAAAAAACAAGACCCATCTAAATGCTGCCTACAGGAGACTCATTTCAGACCTAAAGAAACCTGTATATTGAAAGTGAGTGAATGGAGAAACATTTAACATGCAAACGAATGTGAAAAGAAAGCCAGGTAACAATATGTATACTGAAGAAAATAGACTTAAAAAAAAAAAGACTGTAGACTTTAAAACAAAGACTGTAACATGAGACAAAGAAGGACACTATAAATAAAGAAGACAAACCAACAAGAAGATGTAACAACATGGGTGCACCCAAATACATTACTAACATAAAGGAACTAATCAATAATAGTTCAATAATAGTAGGGGGACTTTAACACTCCACTCATATAAACGGAAAAATCATCTAAGCAGAGAATCAACAAGGAAACAGTGGCTTTGAATGACACATTGGAACAGATGGACTTAACAGATATATTCAGAGCATTCCATCCTAAAACAGCAGAAGACACAAGTGCACATGGAACATTCTCCAGCATAGATCATATGTTAGGCCACAAACAAGTCTCAACAAATTCAAAAATACCAAAGGCATACAACGAACCTTTTCTGACCACAATACTATGAAACTAGAAATCAACCGCAGGAAAAAATCTCAAAAGAACACAAATACATGGAGGTTAAGTAACATGCTACTAAACAATGAACGGCTTAACCAAGAAATCAAAGAAGAAATAAAAAATTACACGGAGACAAATGAAAATGAAAACATGATCGTTCAAACCCTTGGGATGCAGCAACAGTGATTCTAAGAAGGAAGTTTATAGAAATACAGGCCTACTTCAAGAAGAAAGAAAAAAATCTCAAATAAATGACCTAACCTCTCACCTAAAGGAGCGATAAAAAGAAGAGCAAACAAAATCCAAAACAAGCAGAAGGAAGGAAATAATAAAGATGAGAGCAGAAACAAATGATACAGAAGCTAAACAAACAAACAAAAACAAACAAACAAATAAAACACAATAGAACAGATCAATGAAACTAGGAGCTGGTTCCTTGAAAAGACTAACAAAATTGAAAAACTAATAAAAACTAGACTAATAAAAAAGAGAGAGAGAGAGAGAAAACTCAAGTAAACAAAATCAGAAATGAAAGAAAGGAATAAATAACTGACACCACAGAAATACAAACAATTGTGAGAGAATATATATAAAAAACTTATATGGCAACAAACTGGACAACCTAGAAAAAAGGGATAAATTCTTAGAAATAAATAACCTAACAAAACTGAAACAGGAAGAAATACAAAACTTGAACAGACTGATAACCAGCAAAGAAACTGATCAGTAATCAAAAAACTCCCCAGAAACAAAAGTCCAGGACCATATGGCTTCACAGATAAATTCTACCAAACATTTAAAGAAGAGTTAATACCTAGTCTCAAACTGTCCCAGAAAATACAAGAGGAAGGAAAACTTTCAAATTCATTCTATGAGGCCAGCATTACCCTGATACCAAAACCAGATAAAGTCACCACAAAAAAAGAGAACTAGGATAATATCTCTGATAAACATAGAGGCAAATATCTTCAACAAAACAGTAGCAAACTGAATGCAACAGTATAATAATAAGAAAAAAAAATCACCACTATCAGGTGGGATTTATTACCAGGATGCAAGGGTGGTTCAATATTCACAAATCAATCAAGATGATACATCACATCAATAAGAGAAAGGATAAAAAACATATGATCACTTCAGTAGATGCAGAAAAATCATTTGGCAAAGTACAACATTCATTTATGATAAAAAAACAAACAAAGCCTCAACAAAATAGGTAAGGGGGTAATATACCTCAGTATAATAAAGGCTTTATATGAAAAACCCACTACAAACATCATACTCAATGGGAAAAATGGAGAACTTTTCCCCTAAGGTCAGGGACAAGATAAGGATGTCCACTCTCACCACTTTTATTCAATGTAGTATTGGAAGTCCTAGCCACAGCAATCGGAAGGAAGAAGTAAAACTTTCACTATTTGTAGATGATATGATACTATATTTAGAACCTGAGACTCTACCAAAAAACTACAACTGATAAATGAATTCAGTAAAGTCACAGGTTACAAAATTAGTGTACAGAAATCTGTTGCATTTCTATACACTAATAATGAAGCCAAGAAAGAGAAACTAAGAAAACAATCCTATTTACAATGACACCAAAAATAATAAAATACCTAGGAATAAAGTTAACCAAAGAGGTGAAAGAGCTGTACTCTGAATATTATAAAACAATGACAAAAAAAATTGAAGATGACACAAACAAATGGAAAGATATTGCATGATTATGAATTGGAAGTAAAAGTATGGCTAAAATGGCTATACTACTCAAAGCAATCTACTCATTTAATGCAATCCCTTTCAATAGCATTTTTCACAGAACTAGAACAAACAATCCTAAAATTTGTATGGAACCACAGAAGATCCCAAATAGCCAAAGTGATTTTGAAAAAGAACAAAATTAGAGGTATTACAATCCCAGATATGAAAATATGCTACAAAGCTATAGTAATCAAAACAGTATGGTACCAACACAAAAATACACGTAGATTAATGGAACAGAATAGAAAGCCCAGAAATAACCGCACAATTATATGGTCAATTAATCTTTGACAAAGGACGTAAGAGAATGCAGTAGTGAAAAAAACAGTCTCTCCAACAAATGGTGTTAGGAAAACTGGACAGCCACATGTAAAAGAAAGAAACCTGACCCACTTTCTTACATCTTACACAAAAATAAACTCAAAATGGATTAAGGATCTAAATGTGAGACCTGAAACCATAAAAATCCTAGAAGAGAGCACAGTCAGTAATTTCTTTAACATTGGCTATAGCAACATTTTTCTAGCTATATCTCCCGAGGAAAGAGAAACAAAAGCAAAAATACACTATTGGGACTAGATCAAAATAAAAACCCTCTGCTCAGCAAAGGAAACAATCACCAAACTAAAAGGCAACCTACTGAATGGGAGAAGATATTTGCAAGCAACATATCTGATAAAGGGTTAGTATCTTAAATACATAAAGAACTTATACAATTCGGGGCTCCTGGGTGGCTCAGTCGTTAAGCATCTGCCTTTGGCTCACGTCATGATCCCAGGATTCTGCGATCGAGCCCCGCATCGGGCTCCCTGCTCAGCGGGAAGCCTGCTTCTCCCTCTCCCACTCTGCCTGCTTGTGTTCCCTCTCTTGCTGTCTCTTTCTCTGTCAAATAAATAAATAAAATCTTAAAAAAAAAAAAGACCTTTAATACAACTCAACACCAAAAGAACAAAGAATCCAATTACAAAATAGGCAGAAGACATGAGCAGATACTTATCCAAAGAAGACATGCAGATGACCAACAGACACATGAAAAGATGCCTGACATCATTCATCATCATGGAAATGGAAATCGAAGCTACAATGCAGTATCACCTCACACCTGTCAGAATGGCTAAAATCATCAACACAAGAAACAACGGGTGTTGGGGAGGAGGTGGAGAAAAAGGCACCTTCATGCACTGTTGGTGGGAATGCCAACTGGTACAGCCACTGTGGAAGACAGTATGGAGGTTCCTCACAAAGTTAAAAATAGAACTACCCTTCCATCCAGTAATCATACTACTGGGTATTTACCCAAAGAATACAAAAACACTAATTCAAAGAGATACATGCACCCCTATGTTTATAACAGCATTATTTACAATAGCCAAAGAGATGGAAGCAGTCCAAGTGGCCATCAATACACAAATGGATAAATAAGAAGTGGTATACATATACAATAGAATACTATTCAGCTGTAAAAAGAATGAAATCTTGCCATTTGCAAGGACATGGATGGAACTAGAGAGTATAATGCTAAGTGAAGTAAGTCACAGAAACATAAATACATATGATTTCCCTCATATGTGGAATTTAAGAAACAAAACAAATAAGAAAAGGAAAAACAAAAGAGAGACAAACTAAGAAACAGACTCTTAAGAATAAAAAACAAACTGATGGTTCTCAGAGGGGAGGTGGGTGGGGGGGTGGGATTAAGTGATGGGATTAATGAGTGTATTTACATGATGAGCACTGAGTAATGTATAGAACTGTTGATTCACATTGTACACCTGAAACTAATATAATACTCTATGTAACTATACTGGAATTAAAATAAAAATAATTAAAAATATGTGGTATTAGCATAATAATCATGCTGGCACATGGTTCTCAAAAAAAATAAAGATCAACAATAATGCTCTTCTAAATCATTATGATGATGTAATATTTTTCCTCCAGATTAGCTGGTAGAAAATTTTATCTATGTTACAATCGTGTATTATATAAAATGCAAATTGAGTATATTTTTATTTAAGGAACTACAGATGTTACAGTTAGCTACAAAGTTACTGTCAGAGAAACTTTATTAATTTGAATACTTTATGTTACTTGTATAAATGGCAATCAACTGCATAGGCATTCTGATAAATTGTCTCCAATTCTGGTGGAAAAAGCTGGAACAAAACTATCTTCTAAGATCAAATCTAGTAAGTCAACACATTCTAATAGCAACAACTATGGTCATAATAACTACAATTTATTGATCCCTTGCCATGAGAGGCTCTAGGGTATGCACTTTATACCCTTTATTAGACTTAATCCTTCCAATGACCTGGTCTAAAATGCATTGGCATCTCTGTTTCACAGACAAGGAAACTGATAGTGGTGGAAAGATTTTGTCCAAGGTCACCAGCCTGTAAATATCAGAACAAGAATTCACATCAAGCTTTTCTGACGCCACTGCCCATGAGCTTGACTGTGAGGCTGTGTACTAAGTTTAACCTTGTAAAAGTGTGACTACTGTCAAAGTAAGCCATGAGATAAAATCATTTGTTACTACGTTGTTAATGGTGACCTGGGAAATACATGCAAAAATCTAAAAGACCAGGGTGTAACCTGAGGTAGACATGATAGGACTAAATTGGGAAGATATATAATTGCATTTTAATTTCTCTGGCATGACTAAGTGGTGTACTTGGTACCTAATAAGTGGGGGAGTTGACTGGAAAGTTCTTGTTACTGTTTATCCAATACTATCCAAGGTAAAGATATACTTCAAATATACAAATGATTCTAGCCCAGGACAAATGAAGTCTCACAAATCAATATGATTCTACTCTGATGCCTTCACCATCAAACCATTGTCTGTTATCTGATTTGAACCCCCTTTCATAAGCATATGGCATACACACACACACATATTTATATATCAGAGTGTGCATAGTCTTTTGTATAATTACATGATCATGCAGAACGCTACGGAAGGTGCTCCAGTTATTTTTATGGCTGTACTACAAACCACCCCAAATATTAGTGGCTTACACATTTTAAAAAAAATTATTTTACATATAAAGCTGCAATTTAATCACTGTTTGGTGGAGCCTGTTTATCTCTGCTCCCTTGTCAACAACTGGGGAGGCTCAAAAGCTGGAATGGTCTGAAGTCCCTCTTGTTCACAAAAATGGCAGTTGAAGATGAGAGGGCTAACCTGCTGGGTGCTGGAACACTTGGTTTCCTTAGTCACCTCTCCTTGTTCCTGTGTGGCCTCCTCTCCTTCTGCTCTCTCATCATTATGGCATTATGGAATCCAGCCAATTTTCTCTGTTGGCTGAGTGCTCTTAGCATCCATGTCCCAGAAGAGAGAAAGCCAGACAGATGCAGTTTTGCCTTTTGTGACCCAGCCTCAGAACACAGCATCACTTCTACTGGATTCTATCCTTCAGGAACAGATCACCATGGCTGGCCCAGGTCTCAGGGGAAGAGAAGTAGAACCCATTGTGTGATAAGGGGACTGTCAAAGAATCCTCAGACAACCACTCAAGGATGCATAGCTTGTTGATTCTGGGCAAGGCCCAGATAGTTGGGAGCTGCTATGGAGGAGAGGAAGTAAGAAAGATAAGAAAGAGAGAGGGAGAGAGAGAAGGGAGAGGGAGAAGTGAAAAGGAAAAGAAACATATCTGTGGGGGGTAGATGTGAATATTGTGCAGTTGGACATGTTGTCCCTGGAGTATACATTAATGAATTGATGTGGTTCATAAATTTGTGTATTGTTTTAGCTCATGATTTGGTCTCTTCAAGATCTGAGTTGCTGAGATTTAGTTCCTAAACCTGCAAATGTTTTTGGCCAGACCCTTGGTGATTCTTAGCAGCTGGAGGTCTTTCTCCTTGACATGTCTTTAGCAGGAGAGCAACATTTGACCGAGAGAGTAATTAATTTTCATTTATTCAGCTAGCCCTAATTATTTCCTCTCCCCTTCTGCCTCTTCTCCTAATAGAGACTGGCCTTCACCATTACAGAGAGCTTTTGTTGTTATTATTGTGTAGTTTTGTTTTCTCTTTTGGAGAGCTACCTGTGATAGCTGACAGAATCCTTGAGAGGTACTCAGTTGTGGTGGTTAGAGAAAACGTGGAAGGACTCAGACTAAATCAGAGTTATCCATATGAGGTCAAGTCCATGATTTCTAAAGAGCCATGTTTTCAACAGTGTGGAATGATGAGTATTAGTGGATTATTAATCCTAACTTATAGTAGTCATGACTTTGTAGTGTCCTAACTATTCATCTGGTCTGGATAACCTTTCTATTATTTGCTCTCTTGGGTTCTGATCATCACAGAGTTCATCTAGTCTCATAACCATGGCTGATAGATCCTGTTATATACCAGCTTCTTTATAACACTTCTATTGACTCTGCATATTCCTTAAGAGTAAATAGACGCCATCCCCAAGAAGCTCCTCTAGGCTCAACTCCAATAAAATGTACTTTTGTATTTCTACTGTTACTGAACCATATACCATAACTGCTGGCCTGCAATGGCCCCCACTATGCATTCTTCTCCATTTATATTTGCTTTTATCTATATGACACAAACATTTCATCATTCAGGTGTGTGACTGAACCACAGTCCTTAGCGGTGAGTGCATTTAAAACATTTCAGCGTCCTATCAAGAAAATGTCCAAATTTAAATGCATGCCTTATAATAACTAATACCACTCACTATTAAATACTAAATTAGAATGCATTCTCTAAAGGGTCTTCATATATTGGGCACTGGCCTAAGTGATGTGATTTTTAATTGCTTAACATAAAGTCACTTAATGAGATTTATACTTCTTGTGAACATCAGTGTAAGTTTTAATGAAATGTTAGAAGCACATGGAGGATTGGTTCTTTGCTTGATTGGAATAGTTCATTTTTAATAAGACTGGTAAAGATGACTAAATCAGATAACTCTAAGAAAAAATGACAGCTCTGTGAACCAGAAGAATATAGGCATTTCTGAATAAGATATGAAAATCTACAGATATTGACAGTTATGTGAACTGAACAGAATATCTTTTATTTCTGAAAAACAGGATGCTTTACTGAGTCCTGAATTCCTACATACTCAGTGAAACTTCAAGAGTGATGTACAATCTTTGCTTCACAAATGGAGACTGGAAATGAACAGAAGTTAATTAACATGCACATAAGAACAGAAGGAGCTACAGATATGCTTATTAACTCAGTCCACTCCTCAAACTGTTCAGCATAAAATTCCAGTCAGCTTGATAATCCTTAGGAAGAAATGGCTTCTCAGATAGACTCAAAATTTACTTCATGTAGTAACCTATTGTCTGCCCCCTCTAATATTTTCAAAAGTTAATGGCAAAAGAATAAAAAAATAAAATAAAGTCTCTGGTTTTCCAGTAAGTTTGAGATAATGGGAGTGGCAGGAAGAGAAGGGAAGGGAAACCCTTTATACTGGATCATCCACTTCTGGCAATTACAGATAACAGAGAGTTGCCAATAAAGATAGAATTTCAATCAACCACTAAACAGACTCCCACTGAGGAACATACTGGAGAAACGTGAACAGATAAGACAGAAGACAACCATATGGCTGCTCTTAATGACCCAATAAATACAAGAAAAGTGGGGTGCTTCTAATTGGTTCCAAACTAAAATCTCATTTGTATGTTGTGTTTCTAGTTTTAAGGAAGGCAAAATGCCAATTCTCATTTACCTTTATTCACACGTTCCCAGGGATTCAAGTACAATAAAAAAATTGTATAAAAACTATCTTTTGTTTTTGTTACCATATATATATATATTTGCTTTGTTCCTTACCCCACCATCATGCCAACCAGCTCAACTGCTATTTCAGCCTTCAAAATATCGAAACTTCAACATGGTAAGGTTACTTCTATTATAGTCCTCTACGTGGAGAGCACAGACAAAATAACACACACACAAAGGAAACTGCATTGCCTCTCGTTTCTCAGGCAGCACTAAATTCCAGATGCTTCTCAAAGTCTCCTCCCTCAGCACGACTCTTACAAGAGGGTCCTTCTTGTGGGATGCTATCTTCTGCCCCTCTAGCAGATCATGCTGGCTCCTCCTGCAGATCTCAGCTCCAGCTTGCCTTCCCCAAGCTGGGCTGCCCTAACTCACAGATTCCGCTCTGTTCCTTGTCCTCGTGGCGTCCTGTGCTTTTCTTTTTCATCTTCCCTGACGACAAGTGCCAGGTCATTGGGGCTGGGAGGAGATCCATGGAAGCAATGTCGGTTTTGCACACACAGGAGAGCCGAGCATACTGTCTAGTAGCTAAAAGTCATTCATGGAACAAATGGTCCTCCATTTTCTATCCCTTTATTCCCATCATTTTCTCTACCTCAGGAAACTCTCAACCTTGCCAACATCAGCGCCTGTGAAAACTGCACCACCCCTCCCTCAGGGGCCACCTCCCCCAGAAAGCCTTTTCTTTGGTCATCTCTGTGGAGGAGATTTCTCTTCTCTGTACTTTAACAAGCATTTTTGGTGCTTGCTTCATGGCATTCATATACCAATTTGTCTTATTTCCTCTGTTCACTCACAAAGGGAAGACTTTCATTTTTTAGGTAAAGTCTTTTTACAGTCTTTCATATCCATCTTTAACAATATTTAGTTCACGGTAAAAATCTCCATTTGCCTGCACTTCTGATTCCACCCTGAAATTTTTCCCAAACTGCAAGAGCAGCCAATGGAATATTCGCTTTTCTATTCCTAGTGCCTGGCATAGAAGACATGCTCAGTAAGTTTTTTATTTTTTTCTGTTGAATCCGAATTGCAGTCATTTCTATAAGGTCTTCTTTCTGCAACTAGATTCCCAGCTCCTAAAGGCCAGTCTTTATTTTCTGCATAGTGACTAACACAACAAATAAGTATGTATTATAAAAATGACTATATTTCTTTCAATGGAAAGACACACATTTTAAAAATTATATTTTGCTTCCCAATCTTTAAACATAAAAGTGTTCTCTTTATCTCATAAGAACACTCATGTTTATTTTTGCGAATTCTGAGGATTGAGGGGGGTGATAATTATTACCCACTTTAGGAAATTCAGACCTGAGGATCCCAAACTATGTTTGTTTCCAAGAAATATTAGTGAAAATAAATGTTTCACCACATGTGGTCAATAGCACATGGGATTCTTCTCAGTTTTGATTTCATCCTCCATGTTTATATTTTCCATCCTAAATCTCAAGTTTGGGAAACGGGCTTTAAGTATTTTTTTTTGCAGCATATATCTTAAAAACTAAATTTTATCATGGCCCTTGATAACTTTTTGAGCGCTAGCTTGACCTGAGTAAGAGAGATGATGGTTTCTTAATGACCTCCATCACGGCATGATGAAGTGTGGGTCTCTGAGAGCCATCAGTCACCTGCCTGAAGGATCAAGAGAGTATTTGCCAGCCGAGAAGCAGTCCTCATTCCCCTGCCCTATCACTCACACATCTTCCTTCTATTCTTCTCACTCCATTAGCTGCCTGCGTATCTGCACAGAGGTGATCACAGAGTGACCTTCAGTCCCTAACCCCTGCTATTTCTAGTTAGGTCTCATCTACCATCCTAGTTGAAAAGTTCGATGATGTTTACAGTGGTATCTACTTAATCTTTCTTCGCTCCAGTTCTCAGAATTTCACTTATAAATCTATCTGAAATTATCTTATTACACCTCTTGCTATCTTTCCTGGCAGATCAATATACCATCTCCCCAATCTAAAACCTAGTGGTCTAGAAATGCACCTTTTTCTGATTAATCATAATAAATGTCTTTGTTGTTTCTTTGTTGACTTGGGCCCTTGTCTAAAGCCGTAACACAATCTTCAGTGCAGCCTCTTACTAACATATCTGGCTTTGGAATCGTTCTGTGGAAAGATGAAAAATTAAGTACTTTGAAACCGCTGGAGATAATAAGCAGATTTTAAATTGCTCATCTTATGCAGTGTAGTGATAAGACGCATGATTTTCTTCTATTGTATACAAAATGAGATACAAATTATAACACAGAGAATCACGGGTCCACAAGTGAAAAAAACTACTGACAATTCACAGAGAACAGGAGTTTCCTGGAATTGAGGAGGCAAGGAATTATTTCTAATATTTAAAAATATATGTTATAGAAACTGGACATTTGCTTGAACAAAGACATCATCAACTAAACCAAGGTCATAGGCGTGGAAACTTGGTGTGGATACTGGTTATCTTGTGTATATAGGAATTCTGATGCACATGCACTAATTTCTGGTCCCTGGTTCTATTTCCTTGGAGATTTGTTTCATGGAACAGCATACAAGAGTCTTTTACAATTACATGGAGATGGCTGTTGATACAATTTTCCACTAAGTTACCAAAGAGTCGAGACAAAAAGGAGGGTTATATCACAGAAAAAACAGTTCAGTTGAATTGAGTATTGGCTTCTAAGCCACCCAAGTACCCCCTAGGTTCTTAAAAACAACCTCAATTTCTTTAGTGCTTTTAAAAACTGACACTTTTTTCATAATAGACTAATTTATTTTTACATATAAACATTTTAAATTTTCATTTAAATTTGCAAAATCTTCGCTGACTCTAATAAAAATACCTATCTTCTAATTCCTACCTTACTTTTTAAAAACGACACTTTTTGTTCTCAAGTGGTAAAAACTTAGTTTAGAAGTGAACTGTCCTTGAGTCTGAATAGTTGATCGGTTTTTGAAAAATGCTCTAAGAAGTTTCTAGTTTGTCACCCAAATTGCATGTCAGACAACAAAGATTACTTTGTCACGCTTAGATACCATTCAATCATAATCTGAGTTTGACTTCAAAGCTTTCACAATTCAATTTTATTTAGAATTAAGAAAACATGACTGCTGAGAATAGTGAAAAGACAGGGAGACCATTTCTCTTCGACCAAACATCAGGGCAGAATGAGCAGGGACCATACGCCTTCTCCTCTTTTTCCTCTGCTTTTATTCTTTTCCCTCCACACTTAAGTGCCCAGCTGCCCTTTGGGATGGAAGCCACGAGGGCTGGGGTTGTTTACGTATTTGGAAATGTCTGTGCCCATGTTGGCTACTGCGTTGTGTAGACGGGCTTAGCCACACAAGGTTGCAGAGCCTGCAGCAACTTTTATATCTTGCATATAAACAGACTTTTGTGACTATCTCAGGGATACCTGGTCAACCTGAGATCTTTTCTTAAAAACAAAACAGAGCCATCTTTTCATTATTATTAGATACTGGAAAAAATAAGAACATACAGTCTACACCAGGAAACCATCCTGAGAAATCTTGAGTCTCATTTTGTGAGCTTCTAATCAAGTCTAAAACAACAATAGAAACAACCAAAAGAAACACAGATCCCTTTGAGGAGAGTGATTTGATTAAACTAAAACATTAATTAGAAACTTTTTGGACATAAGCTACTATGCAAATGCTCTCTCTACAAAAATTGTTCAGTATTAGGTGACTTTTGTTTATTATTCATTTCATTTTAGTCAACATCTCCCCAGAAGATGAAATCAGAGATACAGACTCTGAATATTAACTTTTATTCAAACTAATGTTTCAGTTGACATACACTGAGCTCAACTGGGGGAAAATATAAGAAATAAATTGCATGTTGAATAAGATGGAAGCTCTCCATTTATTACACTGAGTTTAATAATTATGCTACTTATTATAGTTTAGGGGATAGTTTTTAGTATCTAATTTCATTCAAGCTATTTTAAGAGGTCTTTCTAAACTGTTTCTGATAAAAAGAGTTCCACGTAAAAGAGTTCAATGCCTATCAAGGTCAAATAATTTTAAACATAAAATACATTACTTTACATGGGATTTCAGGTAAGTATTACCACTCAAAAACATAAAATATAATGTATTTATAGTCTGTTAAGTAGTAAAATAACACTCCTTAACAAGAACAAAAATATTGACCGTGGTCCATTTATCACTTTGAAGATTGCTAAGAACTGAATGTTTGTGTCCCCCCCAAACTGATATATGGAAGCCTAATCCCCATTGTGATGGTATTTGGAGGTGGGTTCTTTAGAAGGTGATTAGAGCATAAGAGCAGAGAGCTCATGAATGGAATTAGTACTTTTATAAAAGATATCTCAGAAATACCCCTTGTCCCTTCTACCATGTGATAGCATCTGTCAATCAGGAAGTAGGCCCTTGATCTTGAACTTCCTAGCCTCCAGAACTGTGAGAAATAAATGTTTGTTTTTTTATAAGCCACCGTGTTTATGGTATTTTTGTTATAGTAGCCTGAACGAACTAGGACAAAGCCATGATTTAATTCTTTTCCTTGTCATCTAAGGCACTATCCCCTTCACCTAAACCCTGCTGTCCAATTATAAGGTGTGAGGGAAAAGGCAACACTCTCACAGTTGGCTTAGAAACCCTTCATTACCACAAAAGCACTACTAAGTCAGAGGTTTCCACAGGGGAGTGTTTGATAAACAGGGGATACTCGCTTTAAAGTTATAATTTGGAACTCAGAAATAACACCTGGAGAGTAGGACTTCTGGGCATGCCTTAGCCTATGTGTGCAACTAAGTAAATCACATAACCCCAGCGCATGGACAAACACAAATATCTTGGTTGCTTAAGGAATCATACATAAAACATAAAAAAGATTTACAAAGAAAATTTAAGGTCTTATGTCATATCCAAAGTTGATTTAATTTCACTAATGGAGAAAATTCTAAGTGATTTTTGTCCCTCTTTAAATCAGAAGCATATATACCCTCTGAGCTGACTAGAATTCTTTTTATAAAAAGGTAAGACGCCTTTCAGAACTAATGCTATGCTCCTTCTTTAGGAAACAGCGATTAGTGTAAAACTGAATTAGGTACAGATTGCTCTGTCTAAAGTGTAGCTAGGGTCAAGTTTATATTTGTACTCTTAAAAACCAAGGTTAGATTTCACTGTATTTAAAATGATCTAAATAGATTATCTTTAAGTGTATAAATATTAATTATGAATATATTAGTGACCCTGTTCTTTTGAATTTTAAGTATATGGATATTTTTCTCAAGTGATAGAAATTTAACTTTTTAATGAGAATATAATATATAGTGCATAAAATACTGTCAAAAACCTAAAATACCCTGCAAATTTAAATATGATAAACTACTTAAAAATGCCTATCTTCTCACCTCCTTAAGAAATAAACACCACACACAATGCTTTAGAAAACACAGGAGTCAATGTTTATATTTAGCTGCACTGTAAAAATGTAATTCACAAAAAAAATGTTTTAAGATAAGAAAGAGAAAGAATGAATTAAATTTCTCACACTGAGAGCGCCGCCAGCCACTGGTTACAAAAAAGTGTGCATGCCTTCAATTCCTTTATTTAGTGTTCACTAAAAATGAGAGAAAAATAGTTGGATATGACAGTTTCTTTTTCTACCTTTTAAACATTATATTTAAATAATTTTATTCTCTCTTCTTTTATAAAATAAGCACTGATGGTCCTAAATACTCCCTTTAAATTCTAATTTAACAACATCCCCAAAGATTTGATATGTGGTGTATTTTCATTGTTGTTTGGTTTCATATTTCCATTTGGATTTTTACTGGCTACGTTAATTGAATTTCCATGTTTCAGAGACTTTATGGTTATGCTTTTGTAAGTGTTATTTAAATGCCTTAATGCCCCAAAACATGATCAATTGTTGAGATGTTCCATATATGCTTAAAAAAGGAGGCATCTCCAGGTGTTGGGTGCAGCATTCACGATGCAACCCTGGTCACTGGTTGTACTGATTTGCCAAATACTTCCTGATTATGCTGCTGGAGCTCCCAGCCCCTCAGAGGTCAATGTTACTATCTCCTGCCCTCGTGCCAGATTTATCCATATACTTAATTAATCCTGAGAATTTGTCCTTAATATATTTTGGGTTTGATCATGTTACTAAGATCATACAATTTTTAAAATGCTATATCTTTCTGAGTTATTGAACCTTTTAACAAAATCTATTTTTAATAATGCTTTTCAAAAAAATCTTTAATAATGTATACTTTGGCTTTTGGGGTAATCTTAACCTACAATCTCATATGTTGTTTGTTAATTTGTTCAGAATGTATTTGTTCCCCCTTGATCTGCATCTGTATCACCTCCACCGGGCCAGGGGGCCCATGTCCTAACTGCTGTGATTTTTGGCAATTAAGAGCTCACATGGGGCGCCTGGGTGGCTCAGTCCTTAAGCGTCTGCCTTCGGCTCAGGTCATGATCCCAGGATCCTGGGATTGAGCCCCGCATCAGGCTCCCTGCTCCCCGCGGAAAGCCTGCTTCTCCCTCTCCCACTCCCCCTGCTTGTGTTCCCTCTCTCGCTGTGTCTCTCTCTGTCAAATAAATAAATAACATGTTCTAAAAAAAAGGATATAAAATATAATAACATATACCTAAAACATGGGAAGGAGAGGAGAAAAGAATAGGTTCAAAGGTAAACCACCATCAGCTTAACACAGGCTACTATATGAAGAGTTTAGACACAAACCTGATGGTAATCATGTATCAAAAAAACCACTAACAAATATGCAAAGAATAAAGAGAAAGAAATCCAAATATATCACAAAAGAAAATCAGCAAAACATGAAAGACAAGAAAGAATCAGAGGGACGCCTGGGTGGCTCAGTCGGTTAAGCGCCTGCCTTCAGCTCAGGTCATGATCCCAGGGTCCTGGGATCAAGCCCCACGTCGGGCTCTCTGCTTGGCGGGGAGCCTGCTTCCCCCTCTCCCTCTGCCTCTCTCTCTCTATCTCTCATGAATAAATAAATAAAATCTTAAAAAAAAAAAAAAGAAAGAAAGAATCAGAGAAAGTCTTCAAAACCACCACAAAACAAGGATTAAAATGGCAATAAATACATATCTATCAATGATTACTTTGAATGTAAATGGACTAAACTCTCCAATCCAAGACATAAGGAGACAGAATGGATTAAAAGAAAAATAAAAAACAAACAAACAAAAACCACAAGAGCCATCTATCTCTATGTGTTTTGTTTTGTTTTGTTTTAAGTCTGTAGTTGACGACGGTGATGATTTCAGTTGGCTTGTGAATCACCTTATCCTGGACCCACTTCCTCAGTATGCCGCGCACCACGCAATCACAAGTCACGCTGCCACACTGGTGTCCTGTTGGGGGGGCTGCAAAGAGAAATGGGTGGCTGCCAGCTGCAGGGGGTGGTCCTCAGGGCCAGCAGCACACACCCCAAGGCACCATGGAGGGGGCTCATTTGCCTGGCTCCTCAGGGGGCCCCCAAAACACACTGAAGGGCTCTGTGGACAGAACTTCTTGTCCGGAATTCAGAGTTAATTCTAAGTCCAGACCTCAGTCTGGGCTGGGGACGATGTCTGCAACCCTAGAGTGGTCTGGGAGGGTGGGTAGGGACTTCCTCCCCCTCGGGGAGTGTGAATTTGCCTGGCGTCTGGTCCATCATGCAACCTGAGGCGGCGGCCAGCAGAGCAGTGCACATGGGTGAGGAACACCGACCAGGGGATCAGAGTGAGCCAGGGACCAGCACAGACCGCCTCTCCGGGAAGCTAGCGCCTTCCTCTCCAGCGGATCCCACAAGGGTATCATGTTTTATGGGTACTAGCTCTATGTAGGATTCTGTGGTTTCATCTGCCACCTTGATGAAGCCATTAACTCAGCTGCAGCCTCCCATGGACACCTGCCCACCTGAGGCTCCAGCCCCCAGTGACCAGTCATTGCTGCCAAAGTGGCGGCTCGCGTCAGCTGACAGTCTCCCCTCTGGGGTCCAGCTTTCTCCTGGTTTTGACGAATATACTCCTCCTTATTATGTTGTCAGCACAGCCATTCTTTTAAAAGTACATGTTTGTAATTTAATCCAGTATTTTTATATGGTGGGTACTGAAAGGATTTTGAAGGATATCAGATCACCCTGCTGCCAGATACAGAGCTGCGATATAACTTAATTTACGCTGAATTCCATGTACTGATACCTAAGGTAAGTAGAATATGCAACAAGCAAAGGAAAGGATTCTCAGTCCCACTCAACAGTTTCCCCCTTTGACTGATTTGCAGTTAAATCTTTAAAGATGCAAAAGTGTTTATTCTACTGTGACTGAATCTTGCCAATTAATATTAAGGTCTGGGAGAGGCAGTCAGACTATCAGGAATTGAAGTAGGTTTTCAAAGGACCTCACATGATTGTAAAAATGATACAGAGACCACAGTGTTACACATAACAGATGACGCACATGTGTGTAGATGGGTGAATGAATCGATGGATGGAGATATAATTACTATTACATATAATTGTAATTAAGAGATATTATACACTATAATATATACATACTGCACTTGTATACATACATGGGTGGGTATGTAATTATACTGAAGAATTGTGCCCCATAAATACATTCACTTTCCTTTCATCTCAGTAGCAAAGTTACAAGACTATATTATGCCTGGATATATGTGACTGACAAACAAGTCGTTATTTTTCTTCAGGATTTGCATTAATAAAAATCTGCTCATGGTCCTCGCCCCTGTTTGATGGAAAATGATTGCTAGTGCTGCTCACTTCTCCCTCCGTACCTCGCAACCGCCCTGCAGACTGGAGAGACAAGGCACGCCTAATGGTTCCAGCTCAAAGACTCTACCTGTTGCTATTGACAGACTTTGTTCCTGGGAGCAGATACGAACTGGCAGCTGTGAACTAACATTGACGTTTAGGTTGGCACCGTAACAGTATTTACGGCTCAGGAGACACATACAGTCAGATTATGAGAGATCCAGGAATTTTCGAGATAAAAAGTAAAGCAATATACAAATTACAAACATGACCAGAATATAAAATGATTTAAAAAATAATTTCAGTACTTAGGATCGCTTTTACTAAATATCTGCTCTATAGGAAACATCAACATATGGCATATGTTTGCAAAGAGTAAGGGGAGTGCAGAGAGCAGAAGACAGTCATCCAATTGTAGAGCTGCTCACGCACATGAGATTTACTAATAGCTCACTATGACACAAAAAGAAAGGCAGAAAGAGATAAAGAAAGAAAGCAATTTGGAACAATGCGGAATATAAATACAAAATATCACAGCACCAGCACAAAGATTAACCTTATATCTTTGTTACTTTCTTTTGCTAGGCTCCCAAGTGGCTCTTCTTTATGTTCCATAAATATCACTCTGTAAGGTGTTTAAATTGACATGTTTCAAAACAGTCACCGCACGTGGTTAAGCCTCTAGGAAAATGACACTGGATGGCAACGAACAAGGTAGAATTTGGGGTGACTATATAAATAATACTTTGAATCTGATGACACTTTGGCTGAATACTATCAGATGGAAGAAAAATCAGTTAACCTTCTTGTCTCTATTCTATTTTCCTACTAACCACTGAAGAGGCCATAACGAAAAAAATGGATTTGACCAGGTACTTACGGCTGTAGTCCCAGGACAGTTTGCAGATTGGCATTCACCGGTCATCCGGTTTGGGATTAAGACATCGTCCCAGCAAGAGGGACCCTTTGAGAAAAAACAACAGGTACTTGGTGCATGAAATGTAACACAAATGTACGTTTTCTAAAATCTACCGATATTATAAAATGATAATGAAAGTAATGTGTCGTCCAGTGATTTTCAAAATATAATCTACAGAACCTGGGACTTCTCAAGATCCTTTTGGGGGATCTGGTAGATCAAAATTATTTTCACAAGCACACTAAGATGATCTTTAGCATATTGATCCAAACACGTAATACATTCACATGTAGTAGTCTCCCTACTGCGGCTAATTCAATTGTCTAAAAACTGAAATACTTTTCTTAAGTTCACTGCAATTTCAACTAATGCCTTCTATTTATTTACTTTAAAGATTAATTAATTAATTAATTTATGAGAGAGAGAGATAGAGCACGAGCAGGGGTAGGGGCAGAGGGAGAAGCAGGCTCTCTGCTGAGCAGGGCGCCCGATGCGGGGCTCGATCCCAGGACCCTGGGATCACAACCTGAGCCGAAGGCAGACGCCTAACGACTGAGCCACCAGGCACCCAACTGATGACTTCTAAATGAAAACACCCATGCCATCCCACTCAGAAGGACCCTTCCAGGGCAGTCGTGGAGCCTGTGGAGGCACACGGGGAGGGCCAGCTGTCACAGCTGGCAGGCTGAGCAGGCATGGGTGCCGCCTCCCTCTCCTGAGGCACTGGGAAGACGACATTTGAACGAGCACCATGTAAACCCGTAACAGTAAGGAGAATGGAAGACAGAGGGTTGGCTGAGGAGAAATTTCCAAGCATTTCTGGAAATCTGCAACAGGCTGCGGCGAAGGAGGAGGACGGGAGGTAGGTGTCCCCAGGTGCGGGGACGACAGAGCTTCCAGCAGCTGCGTTCCAGGGCCTGTGCCCAGCCGGGCAGAGGGAGGTTAGAGCCAAGAGGTGGTGGCTGTGGGGATTTTACGACCAAAGACACCGGGACCACGCCGGCGGTTTTTATGAGCAGTGGCCCACCTTGCTGCACGAGCCAGACCAAGCAGCCTCCTGGCCGCGCTCCTGCACGGATCAGCGAAAACTTCGAAGGCACGGAAGGATCTCAGCCATTCCTGGGTCTCCATGAGCGCTCGCTTTCACTCCCCTGCACCAGGACACCCACACCCACAGGTGCACCAGACACACAGATGCACACACACACACGTGCACGCACATAACTTTAGAGAAAAACAAGGGAAAGCAGAGGGAATCTGGGAATTGAGCATCCATCTCAAGAGGCGCTACCTTCTGAATTCACAGATCATTAAACCAAAAGCCACTGCTTCAGCCAGAAGATGGGGCTGCTTTAGCAGCCTGAGGCTGCTGTCCTTAGGGGGGCCGCTTCCAGGGTGGCCCTGGGCTGGCACCTGAGAAGTTGGATCTGAGGAGTACTCACATTCACTTATTGACACAGAGGGCTGGCAGCCTCATAAATGTCTGTGGGGACAACCTGGTTTGTGCTGAACACCTTTTTACCCCCCGGGAGTCTGGAATGGTGGTCTGCGCTAGGGAATCTTACTGTGTATAGGACTGTTCACGGAGTCCTGTAAGCCTTTCCAGTGAATCGCCGAACCTGGATGTGTGAAGCCATCTTGGGAACCCACGACACAGTGACACTGATGCATCATCAAGGGCATGTTCTCACAGCTCCACGAAAGGGTCAGAGTTCATGATTAAGATCACATCAGTTACAGGGAATAAGAAATTTCATTTCCTTTGCGCCTCTAAGTGTAGTGAATGCATTTTCAATCCACTGTAGCCACAGCGATGTAAACATCCACTTGATGCAAGCTTACAATCCTACTAATGAAAATGGACAGAAGATTATGTAACCAAATATACATGTCATGCAGCTTGGACAATGGAATAGTAAAGTCATAAATGTTAAGAATTGGATGGTCAGGGTGGAGCTGAGAGAGAAGGGAAAAAGGGGGGATTGATATCCTGCCCCTATAAGATGTTACTTTTTTATTATAAAACCATCTGTATGTTTGATTTTCAAACATACGCATATATCCATTTGATCAAAATGACATAAATGAAGTAAAAGAGAGATAATGGACATCGAGAACTTGATGACATTTATCAGCCTTGCTTTTCCAACTTAACATGAGAAACTCAGGGACAAGCGTGGCTAGAGTGCAGTCTCCCACATCATATCTTCATCCTTGGCCGAGGACCCATCTTGGGGGTTATGTTTCTCGGTTTGTTAATCTGTTTCTGGAGGATACTCCATGGGTATTAGGGACCAAGTTTCTTTCATTTTTAGGCAACTCGGAAAACTTTAGAGTCGAATCTGTGGCCCAGCTCTGGAAACTATATATAACTTAAAATAAATACTCGGTTTACTAATGCTACCCTTGCTTTCCTATCATTTTCCTCAATTTATTTTCCTTTGCCCTCTTGCCTCATTTTTTGTAGTTTTTCTTGTTATTAGTCTCAATGTATTCTTGCAAACTTGTCAAATCCTTCTGAAGTGAGGCAGGGTATCAGGAAATAATTGTGAGGGACTTGTGGCTTCTCTTTTTTAACTCTCCAAAAGTCACTGACCACTTCTAACAGGAGCATCTTCTTGGGCCTCTTCCATCCAGGACACGAGCCTCCTGTCCTTAAAACCCAGCAGTCTGGTCTCAGGCAGAGCAGTGCGTGGCTGGTGGATGCTGACAATGAACAGTAGCATGCTTAAGGCTCGGAAAAGTCCCTGGTTGCATAGGAAATCCATTTCGTCGTGGATAACCATTAACTAGACAGGAAGACATTGCTTCCTTGCTCTATCAACATGGAACATTCCTTCTGAGGCTGGTTCAAGAAGCACTAACGTCCTTAGACCATATGCAATGGTAAGAGATAAACCAAACATTAGCACAGTCTGGAGAAGGAGCACTAATTGTCAAATGCATGGCTTAGGTCCCATTTGCATGTCACTGCTCAGAGTAAGATTCCCTGCCTCAAAGTCTAGGATGAATCGAAACTGTCTGTGCATATCACAGATATTTATTTTTCATGCCTTAATTTTTCAGAGTCCAAAAAGCAACGAAAGCGTTTATGTAACAATTCCTATAATCGTCGCGTAAGATATTACTTAATCTGATAAATCTTTGTTTTGTACGAGGAAATTATAGAAAACTCAGTCACAATTTGCCCCTTGATCTCAAACCATAACCAGATAACATAAGTAATAAAACCGAATAGAATTCCAATGAATATGGGAGTTTAACATAATGAAGTAAATGTGTTAGTTTGTCCATACTACTCATAGCATGGGTATTGAATGTTATTGCAATACCCATCCTGAAAATTGAAACAAATGTTCCAGTGAATTTATGCCATTACAAAGCAGATTTAACGTTGCTCCTTTCTAGTTTAGAAAATATAAAATGTTAATTGGTTCATTGTTGCATACTGTGTTTTAACAGATGCACGGTGAAAGCATTTATAATTAATAGCCTTTATATAGGGGTACAAAGGTCTCCTGATGACAAGATTAAAAAAGGACTGCATATCACACAACAGCTGTGTCAAGGAGAGAATCCCCCCAAAATGTATTTAATCTATCAAATGTAAAGAATTATAGAAAGACATCTGAAAAAAACAAAAAACAAAAAAACATGGCAGAGCCATGTGAAATGCATGTCTTAATAAAGAATCATTTGGCTGCTTTTTAAAAACCTTTCTCTTTTTAAAAACCTTTGTCTTAAAAAACTGAGCCACCCAGCAGCACCTGGGTGGCTCAGTCAGTTAAATGCCTGCCTTCAGCTCAGGTCATGATCTTAGGGTCCTGGGATCGAGTACTACATCGGGCTCCCTGCTCAGCAGGGAGTCTGCTTCTCCCTGTCTCTCTGCCCCTCGCCCTGTTTGTACTCTCTCTCTCTCTCTCTCTGTCAAATAAATAAATAAAATCTTTAAAAAAAAATAAATAAAAACCTTTCTCCTTCTTTTGCCCAATACTGGTTATACAACCAAGAGAATACATAAATGATTTGAACTTCTACAGCAGGCGTGAGCAAACTATGGTCTGCTGACCAAATCCGGCCCAGGGTGTGTTTCTGAACAGCAAAAACCAATTTACAAACAATGATTGTAAATTTGTAAATGATTAAAAGGCAAAAAAGAAGAGTCTTCATGGCATATGAAGAGTAAGTGAGTTCAGGTTTCCATGTCCACAAAGGGACTGGAGTGGGAAACAGCAGTGGTTGCTCACTTACCTATTGTCCCTGCTGCTTTTGCATTGCAAGGACAGAAGAACACAGAGGACATGGCTCGAGAAACCTAAAATATTTACTACCTGTGCCTTTATGGAGAAAGTGTGCCAACCCTGGACCTATGGTAAATAAAAATCTTCCAAGTTCATATTGCAAAGTCCTTTAAAAAACTATCATGGTAGTGTTATGGTAGCATTTTGGCCACCGCATGATGTCACCAGTTTGTAGGAGAAGCTGTACCTGGGTCTCAAGTGAGAAATTACTTCAATTAAAACCTTAGAGCCATTGGCTTATGGAATCCGAGGTGTTGCTAGAATGCAGGGATTCAAGATGTTGGAATCAGCAAGAGTGGAAATCTGCAACTAGAGATGACATTTGGGGATTTCTCCCAATAATGTCATCACCAAAAGAAAAACACAAAGTAGAATATTATTTAAGCGCATCTATATGGCACATGTAAATCAGAAATTCAGAAAAATGACTTGATGGCATGAAAAGCAGTGACTAAATTTGTAAAGTAGGAGTCTTAAAATTTATTTTTAAAAAATTGTAGGACTAATCTACACGTCATTTTTGCTGTCTTGTATGTCCAATCAAGTGGAAAATTGAGGTACTTAACTGGCTAATTCTTATCCAAAGATCACTCTGACAAGATCCAGACAGACAGTTACAGCAAAAGAGGTTTATTTTTCCCCGATTTATCTAAATAAATTCTATAACCTTCTTTTCATAGGTGGGCATATACACTGCCGTCTAAAAAAATTGCAAATCCTGTTTTCCAAAACGTTACTACAAAATCTTGGAATTTGCAATTTTTAAAAAGGGTTATTTTAGGGACACCCGGGTGGCTCATTCAGTTAAGTGTCTGCCTTCGGCTCAGGTCAAGATCTCAGGGTCTTAGGATCGAGACCCAAAGAGAGCTTCTCTCTCTCCTTCTGCCCCTCCCCTCACTTGTGTGCTCTCTCTCTCTTTCAAATAAATAAAATATTTAAAAAAATGAAAGGGCTATTTTACTTAAACTATGCTTTTACCAATTATTTCAAGTTATCAAATGTGTTGAATTTAGTAGATCCTCGTGAATGATTGTACATTTAAGTCACATAATTAAACTAATTTTGAAAATTATACTTGTAGTATATCATAATAGCAAAACTGTCTTTAAAACTGCTACACTCAGAGAAAGACATGTATCATATGATCTCACTTATATGAGGAATTCTTAATCGCAGGAAACAAACTGAGTGTTGTTGGAGTGGGGGGTGGGGTGGGAGGGATGGGGTGACTGGGTGATGGACACTGGGGAGGGTATGTGCTCTGGTAAGCGCTGTGAATTGTGCAAGACTGTTGAATCTCAGATCTGTACCTCTGAAACAAATAATGCAATATATGTTAAGAAAAAAAAAAGAAGAAGAAGAAGGTAGCGGGAGGGGAAGAATGAAGCGGGGGAAATCGGAGGGGTGGACGAACCATGAGAGACGATGGACTCTGAAAAACAAACTGAGGGTTCTAGAGGGGAGGGGGGGGGGAGGATGGGTTGGCCTGGTGGTGGGTATTGAGGAGGGCACATTCGGCATGGAGCACTGGGTGTTGTGCACAAACAATGAATCATGGAACACTTCATCTAGAACTAATGATGTAATGTATGGGGATTAACATAAGAATAAAAAAAAAAAAAACCTGCTACACTCAGAGCCTCCTTCCTTTTTTCCCTTTGTGTCTGCAACAAAGTGTTACAGAGAAGGAACTTCAAAGTTCACAGACCTGTTGAATCCCAATTCTACCAATTATTAGCTCTAGGCCCCTGAGCAAGTTTCATTCCATCTTTCTCCAGCTCTTCGGAAAAGTGAGGGGTTAAATACCTCCTTTATTGGGCTTTCACGAACACTAACTGAAACAACAACTTTAATGTTTGCCCAGTGCCTGGCATAGGAAAGATGGCAACTGTTGCAGGTAGTATTTCTTATTTGTCAAAAGAGAAGTCCCTGAGCAGGGTTATTTTTAATTTAGTAGACAGATAAGCAATAACTGCCCAGTTCCAAGGCACCTGACTCAGCCCACAGCGTTTTTCATTTCTTACTTTTTCTCCATTTCCCCGTTACCCAGCTATTCCCCAGGGATTATGTCACTTTCCAGAGCATGCAGCTTGTAACTCTTTTAAATCATGTATTTCCATCCATACAGTAGACATTGTTCTGGCATATTCCCTCATTGGATTTAAAGATCCTGTGCTTCTCATAAAGCTAAAGACAGTGCTGTGATTATAGCCGAGGCTCTACAATGCAGTCATTACATAGTGAGCAGGGAAAATAACAAAGAAAAAATCTTCTGAACCAAAATATTCATCCACTCAGCAAATACTTATTGAACATTTCTTCAAACCTAATAATACAGTTAGGGGAAATAGAGAAGGATCCTTAATCCGGTAGACTTTATGGAGTAGCTACAAAAGCCAGTGTAACAAAGGAACTAAGCAACCGATTCAAATAGATAATACTAAAAAAAAAAAAAAAAATGCCCATACCAAATATTTGTGATATGCAAACAACTGGAACACACACACACTCCTGATGCAAATATAAAATGGCACAGCCCCTCTGGAAACCTTTAGGCTTTTTTTAGAAAGTTATACATATAACCATCAAGATTTGAACATTTCATTTTTAGATATTTACCCAAGATAAAAATGAAAACATGAGTCTACACAAAGAATCATATACAAATACTCATAATAGCCTTATTCACAATAGCCACCAACTGGAGAGCACCCAAATATCTATCAAAATATGAATGGATAAACAAAATGTGGTATCGTCATCCAATGGAATACTATTCTGCAATAAATGGTATCATATTACTTATAAATGTAACATGGATGATTCTCAAAATTATGTGAGTGAAGGAAGCAAAACCTGCAATAGAATATACTACATGTTCCCACTTATATAAAATGCAAACAAATCAGTGGTAGCTTTGGGGTGGGAGCAGAGCATGGAATGGGCTACATAAAGGCATGAGGAATCTTTGGGAGGGGTTTATGGGCTGAATTGTGTCCCCTCAAAATTCATATGTCAAAGTCCTTACCCCCCTACAGAATGTAACTGTATTTGGAAATAGAATTTTTCAAGAGGAAATAAGTCAAGATGAGGTCCTTTTGGTGGGCTCTAGTCCCATATGACTGGTGTCCTTATAAGAAGAGGAGATTAGGACATGGACAGTCACAGAAAAAAAGGCCATGTGAAGACACAGGGAGAAGACAACCCATTCAGAAACCAATGAGGGATGCCTCAGAAGAAACCAACCTTACCAACACCTTAATCTTGGATACAATATTAATAATAATTAACTCTTTCTTGAAACTATTTTATATGGGGTAGAAGGAAGCAGAAGAGGGGGAGAAAGTCATTTAGTGAATGAATATATATTCATTCCTGAGGACTTTTTGCATATACTCTGTCTCTCTGGCAGCTATTTAAGAACTGTTTCTTTTTTTCTTTTAGTCTTTATCGTTTACAGGCTTTTCCACTTACATTGTTTCATTTGTTATCTCAGAAACCATGCAAGAGATTGTACCTTCTATTAGTTTTCTATCACTGCGTAACAAATTCCCACATACGTAATGGCTTAAAACAATCCTCATCTGTGATCTCACAATTTCTGTGAGCTAGGAGCTCATGCCTGGCTTAGCCAGGTCCTCTGCTCAGGGTCCCACAAGGCTGTAATCAAGGTGTTGGCAGGGTTGTGCTCTCATCTGGAAGCTTGACTGGAGAAGCATCAATTCCCAAGCTCTCCTAGGGTGTTTTCAGAATTAATTTCCTTGTGGCTGTAACTGGAAGGGTGTCAGCTTTGTGCTCCCTGCTGACTGGAAGCCTCCCATGGTTCTTCCCCATGTGTGCCTCCTCAACCTGGCTGCATACTTCATCAGGCCAGCTGGGCGACATCGGGTCCAGTCTCTGCTGGGATGTAGGCTTCTACTACGTGGTTAAGAGGACTCTCGTATACCACAATCAAGGGAATGGCAGACATATTGTCACCTTTGCCATTTTCTCTGGGTTGGAAGGAAATCACCAGAACCACCCACGTTCAAGACTTAGGGATTTCACAAGAGCATGGACACCAGGAGGGAGAAGATGACTGGGGGTCACCTTTGTGTCTGTCCACCCCACATTTATGTTGCAGAGAAGTAAGACCTTTCATGACATTAAAGTTTGAAAAATGATAATTCAATATGTGACTCAGGCTATTTTTTTTCAACATAAACTTTCCAGTTGAAATATGTGAATATTCGAACACTTCCCTGGAGCCATTCTTTTAAACTTTTAAGTAGAGAATGTAATATTACAGCCTAGAAGGTATCACAAAATAAATACTGAATGTGACCAGAAAGTGAGTTTCTATTTATTCTGGAAAGTTAAATTTGAAGAGATTAGTAGATAAAAAACAAGCAAATATACTTGTGCTTTACTTAATGTATACATTCTTTTCCAACTTGAATTTATTTCCTAGGATTTCTTAGAGCATAAACATCTTACACACTTTTGCCTCTGAACACCTAACTGTAAGTCCCAATTGCAAGCTGCTTCTATACAAAAACAGACCACTACAGACTACATGGAGGGACTCGCTGTTCACATTTTAGCCCAATTGTTTCTACAAATGTTTTTAAAGCAAAAAGAGACTTAGTAGGAGGTGAATTAGAATTTAAAGAAAATAAAAGACCTCAAGAAGACCTCTTGTCCAGTCCTTATAAATATTTCTATTCTTGATTTGGTTACTATATTAATAATAATTAACTCTTTTTGAAACTATTTTATATGGGGTAGAAGGAAGCAAAAGAGGGGGAAAAAGTGGTTTAGTGAATTCCAGCCAATCAGCAGGTGAATACTGGATTATAAAAGTAGTGGCAAAGCCATCTTCTTGAATTAGTACAAAATTGGGTTGTTTAGAAAGCACTTTCCCATATATAAAGCAACCTTAATTCCCAACGAAAATCTGTTAACTCTATGACCTATGGAGCTCTGAGACCCAAGCTGATTATTTGCTCATGTGTTGGGGTAATCCCACAACTGTTCCTAAGAAAACCCTGCTCCTATATGTAAGTACTCACTTGGCTCTTATATTTAGCTACAGGGGTATATCTTAAAGAGTATTCCATTTTCATGAAAGGGTATCCATTTTTTTATATGGATTTGTTAACCATAAAAGCATGGCTCTCCCATTATTTTATAAAATGGAATATCTAAAGTCCTTGCTTTTGTTGGAAAACATAGCCAATTTTTAAAATATATTAAGTGGTATATTAATTAAAGGCAGCAAAACATAGCCAAATTTTAATAAAAGCTTGGTCATAAGGCTGATAGGGCTTGGTGGGTCAGCTTCATTCTATTCCATGTAGAGTCAGCCTGAACAGCTCAACCAGGGGATGAAGGGCTCACTCTCAAAATGGCTCCTTGGCATGGCTGCCCAGTTGGTGCTGAATATCAGCCCAGTGCCATGGGCTCCCATCTGTGGTTCCTCTCAACCAGGGCCATTCCAGGGGCTGACTGTGCCTCCTTACAGAAGGGTAGATGCTTCCCAAGAGTGACAATCCTAAGAGAGAAGAGAGAGAAGCTTCCAGTTTCTTCAGACCTAGCCTGAACAAGGCACAATGTCATTTCCACCATATTCTTTAGGTCAAGCAGTCACAGAGCTCAAATTCACTGGAAGAGGTTAGTATTTGAAGGAGAGAGCTAGCTTGGCACCCTTTGTCAAATTTAGGTTTGGCAATTCACTGAATGAGATTCTACAGCTGTGCTCCTCATTAGCACCCGAGGAAGCTGTCAGATGCTGGCTCCACTCCACCCCCAGCTTTTTGCTCTGCTTTCGGACAATATAGCCCATTTAGATTTCCTTTCATTTTTATTCAAAATGCCTGGCTGATACATTCTCTACTAAATGTCTTTAAATATTTTAACTATGAAACACTAATGTGCCATACTGGATATGCTTTATGGAGACAAAAATAACAAAACAGCACTAATTCCAAGTGTTCTCTGATAGTCCGTTTGGATCTCTCTTGTTTTCTATCTGGGCACAGGCATAAGCAGACAGTATCTGCACCCACATATAAACTTATCAGTGGCTTCCAATTATTTAATGTCATTTCTCTGATCACTAAAGACATTATTCAGGATTTTTTAGAATTTGTATCTATCACCACATGCACTCATCTACTTCTTAAATTATGTTCATTTGATGCTAATTTTAAGTCATTGTGGTCATTAATTCATTTGATAAATTATGCACCTAATATGTGGCAGGTATTTTGCTAGACTGGAGATAAAACATTGAACAAGACTTTTCCAGGTAGGAGGATAAAAGTGATTGAACAAGTAATTAACACATGGATTCTTTGAGGGACCCCTGACCTAGACCTTTGGAAGGACTATCATTTAAGATGAGACCTGAGAGACAAGTAGGAATCAGAGAGCAAGAGGAAAATTCCCTGAAAGAAAGAAGGATTCTGAGCCTGGAAAACAGAACCAGAGACCACCAACCCCTACACTGGCTTCTGGAATATATATTTTCAAGAAGATGATATTGATAATTAATTTATAAATAGTTCATTACTTCTGTGCAATATCCTAAATATCTTAAACTAACCCTACCACCACTACTTGATAATATGATTCAATTAAAATATATGATAAAATGTAACAGTATTCAAGGTACTGATTCAAAGGGATGGGGATGTCCAGATAATAAATGATGTCTTAGTACTTTTGAATCAGACTGACTGGATTTCAAATCCCATTGCCATTACCAGCCATGTAACGATGGAGAAGTTACTCAATCAGAACATCAGTTTCTTGTGTGTAATGTGGGGAAAACAATTGTTAATGCTACATCAGAAGGTTTATGGTTAATTGAGATAAAGTACTTCACATAATACTATATACATAGTTAATATTCAATAAGTATTAGAAGGTGCTCCTGAACAGCCATAGTCTGAGAAAAATATGATCATGGAAAAAGCACCCCAAAAGACAAAGATTCAGAAGACTTAAGTTCTAGACATAATTTCACTAGAGTTTAGGCTAATCAATTTAACATCACTTTCTTATCTGTAAATTGGGGGTAATAAAGTCTCAGGGTCAAATAAGATAATGAATGAGCTAATTGGTGTGAAACCCTTTATAAAATATAACAGGCCACACAAAACAGAGCTTTGTGTATTCTTAAGACTGTCTAATTGTAGAAAGTGGTGGACTCATGCGTCTACCCCACTTTATACAGCCCCAAACACAATGCTACTTCCAAGTAGAAGAGATTCTTGATCCATACAATGCAGCTGCTGCTCGCATCAGCAATTAACCAGAGCAAGTGTCTATGCTTCTATTGATTACCTGATACTGCCAAGTTAGCTCAACAGCTGTCTCAGCAGAACGTCTCAGCTGGCCTTGGAAATTTTCCCCAAGACCTGGGGTATCCCTATAGCTCTTACAACATAATGTGGCATGAGGTGGCATACGACAAATTTCCTTGCACTACTAAAATGTATTTCATATCATAAAAAGCAAGTATTTCATAATCTAATACTCAATAACACCCTTTTCCCCTCCGAGAAAATTGTTACAAGAAAAAACATCACATCTCTTTAAAGAGACTGCATTGTTACAAGGGAAACAACTCTTGGTCCACTGCATTACAGCTCTGTTGAGTTTTGACACAGTCAATCACTGTCATTATTTACTGAGAGTCCCTTCATGTAGGGTGCCATCATGCCAAATGCATTCAATGTCAAACAATGTGCTTATTTCTTCACAATTTCCAGTTACCAAACTCTTCCTAAACCGCAAGATGCCTTCAGTTATATTACTAAGTGTTGACAGCTTTGCTGTAGGCACATCACAGTGATAGCAGGATTCAAACAGCAGTGATTTTTTTTGTCCTATCTCATAGAATTTAAACAATGGAGACAAACCAAGACTTCCAGACACAGTGATTCACTTTTATGCACTCTTAACAGATTTAATTTAGGAGAAACATATGATTATCCTCATCTGCTCAAGCTCTCTTTACTAAGAATAATCTTGCTACTGCACGGAGGGAAATGTGTGCAGCTCAGATTAGACGCAGTTTCAGACAGCGTAGTATGTGCCTAACTGCTGAGATGGTCGCTCTCATTTCAATTCAAGGCATGTAAATCTACTTGAATAACAACATTTATTATCATGTAAAGCTTCATAGTTATCTCAGTTGGCTTTATATCTTGATAATTATGACTGGAACTGGACTGTGCTTATTATATAAGAAGTTTATTAGATTTCTAGTGAATGCCCAGATACCGTCATCATCATATCAACATCATTTAGTTCTCAAAATAAAACTGTGAATAACGCAGCATATTTTGGTGTATACTACTGTAAATCCTCCACTGAGGCTGAACTCAAGTCAGTCACCTCTTTTCTAGAAAGGGAAAGGAAGAAGTAGGCAGGACACGATTAAAACCATATAGGGGTCACAACTTAATTAATTTTTCTGTTGCTTCAGTGTAATCAACTGTCCATGAAGCGGTTATCAATAGGGGGGACGTCTTGGCCAGTCCACAAGGTTACACACTGCTCAGTGGTACAGATAATCTGTGCTTGGAGGACTTAGACATTATGAGGAAAATCACTTGTCAAGGGTCCTGAAGAGCAGTGAATTTGGATAGGCCTCCCTCTGTCAGGCATTAGACACATATGTAATGAGCAGGCTTCTAGTTGTGTCTTACCCACACTGGCACCACTGTGTATTTATGAGGCACTTTGATCCCATGACCAGGCACTTCCCCCGGGGAGCATCAGCATGTGGGCAGGGGTTTCTGTTCTTTCCCTACAATGACCTGGGGTTTATAGAGCTACGGAGAGCGAGGCCAACGATTCTCGGCGAAAAAAAAAGTCACATTTGTCCTTGGATATGGATGTTGGCAAAGACATCTTTTAAGCAGGGTCCAGTTTAATATGCATTGACCATTTGTTCTAGTCTATACATTTTCCTCCGAGCCTTCTCACTTCAAGATACTTCTAGCACCCCCTTTTCCTTTTGTCTCCCTTTCATCCCTGACTCTGTTATCAAGGTCCAGGTACCACAGAAAAATCACTCCAGCCAATTTATTTGTGGCCCAATGAGAGAGGAGAGAAAAAGTCTTAATTCTAAATTAAAATAACCAAATTTGTAGTTTTCTGAACTTTTTCAGGATTAATTCAAACTGGCAGAAGTTCACACTAAAAGTGTTTTATGTTTTCTGACACTTCTCTGTAAGAATCACCCTACCCAGGGGTGCCTGGGTGGCTCAGTCAGTTAAGTGTCTGCCTTTGGCTCAGGTCATGATCCTGGAGTCCCGGGGTCGAGCCCCACATCGGGCTCCCTGCTCAATAGGGAGTCTGCTTCTCCCTCTCCCTCTGCTCCTCCCCCGCGTGTGCTCTCTCACTCTCTCTCTCAAATAAATAAATAATAAAAAATAAATAAGAATCACCCTCCCCATTATTATTTCAACACCCCCCCTTTATAAAGCTCAATGTTTTGACTTAATAAAACGAACATGACTAAATATCTTTCCTTTTTGTGTGTATCCTTCTTCAAGTGAAATGTGAAAGACTGCTGTTCGAGAACAAATCAGATCTTGGTTCTAAATCATTGTAAATCTTATTTTTTGAAATAGTACTTTCAGGGGAACACTGTTATCTCCCCACATTCCTGCCTTTGCTCAGAAAACTGTACTCCCACCTTCCTCTCGATGCCCCACTCATCCATGCAATCGTCCACATGCTGTTTCTGTGACGAGGGGTGTAATCTTGCCGAGTGGGAAAAGAGTGGGTAGCATTCCCACTGCATTCCCCACGCTAGCTTCGTCAATAACATGCCACATAGGGATGTCTGTTGATTCAACACCCATTTCCCTATTGCTTCAAAAGTTAAAGGAGGAAAGGATCCAGTTAATTGGCATTCTAAAACCCCAACAACAACCACAGTAATTGTTTCCTCTGAACAGAGCGATGCTGAAAACATCAATGTCCCTTCGCATGCTAGACCCACATGAGGTCTGGTTCTTCAGTGTGAGATGTCACCATAGCTTGGCTCTTCCTCTGGCTTGGACATGAACCTACTACACTTCTCTGAAAGCAAACCTAGTCCCACTAGCTGCAAAATCACTCCTCTGCCTGTGTTCATTCCCAGGACACAAAAATTCCATCTCAGGACACCCCAGAGGATTTTGACTGTCCAGGTGGGTTTGCCGTATCATAGCTGCCAAGATGTTCTTCTCATTGTATTAATGAGACAAAATTAGTGCAAGTAAAACAGAGAGACCTGGTCAGGGCATCTTGTCAGTTAGCTGTGATTATTAGCTCAACATTCCTTCAAAACAGCCCCCTACTTCCCTATTTACCAATAATTCTTCCATGAATTACCAACTTTTAACAAAAATGAAAAGCCAGGATGGTTTATGATAAGGAAAACAAGAGTTTGCTTTAAAATATTTGTTCTTTATTCACAAGATTGTCTCTGTTTATAGTAACTCGAATCTATACCAGACTCCTCGGCTTTTTATGTTAACACCTCAAATCGGCTCCATTAAAAAAAAGAAAAGATGGTCAGATCAAGAAAGCCAACAGATCAAGGGTTCTCGGCTTCTGATATTCAATATTCTCTTGTTTCTCACAGTTGTAAATCTCACGATTTCAGGACAGGTGCAACATCTGTTCAAATGTATTCCATAGCTTAGAACTACTGATTATGCTTCTTGAAACTAGTGAGCCATCTAAGGCATGTTCATACTTGATTTTGATATATGCCACATTAAGAAACTCACTCACAGAAGTAACTGTGACATTACTCCGGAATCTAAAGGGAAAGGAAAATGCACAGGATGTTTCTCACCCAAAATTACTCTGGTTTAAGGAAATATTTTCTCAAAACCATGTTACTTAATTTTAGCTAATTCAGATCACATCTGCCATCACTTTATCCAAGGCCAAGAAAAAGAGTAATATTGTAATTGGAACTTAGTGTCAAAATTTTCCAAGTTTTATAACAAAGCCACTCCTCTGGACCACTGGGCACGGTCTCTGCCTTTTACCTCGAAATGACTAAGCCTAGCGAGCTATCCTGGGCATTCATCTTGGCAATGAATGTATCAGAAATAAATATGTGTCTAAAAGCCCATAAACTTACAAAAAGACTTCTGTTTTCCCTATGTGAATAAGATAGGGGATTATAACCAGGACACGTTGTATGTAAAGAATAGTGTTATTATGCAAGTTTCCAAATTAAGACTTGGGAAAAGAATAGAGAAAGATCTGACTTGATAGACTCATAACCAGACCCTCCTTTATACCCAATCTTTACACAAAATCACAATGCCTGATGTGACTTACCCTTCCCTTGAAATCAGAGGCTGGCAGATTGGGAATGGTGAGCTCTGACAGCTCATGTCCTGGTGACCATGAAGAAGGCAGAAAAGCTAATGTGAAACTCCCAAAACTCAGTACTCAGCTCACTTGGCAAGGCAGAAGGAGCCGGGTATGCACAATAACCCCTGACAGCATCACTTCTTAGAACAAGGTCAAATAGAAGGTTCAAGGGAATGTGAATGCAAGTCTAAGATCACGAGGACTGACAGTCTGTTGGAAGAGCAGGAACGGCATTCAGGAATGATTAGGAATACTATAAGGCAGATTTTCCAGCTCAAAAGTGACTTCTCATTCACCAAGTCTTGTTGTCTCAATATTTGTTGAATTTGTGTCCTCCTCTCTAGACCCAAAGCCACAGACTTACTTTGAGACCCGTATTCACTTTTGGATGATCGCACTGACTTATTAATGAGTGTCTTGCTATCCATCTCAGCTCCCTCAAATGTTTTTTACACGCAACTGCCGGCGGGATATTTTAATCAAAAATGAGAAGGTGACCATCTCCTCTTAAAACCCCCCAGCGGCCCCAGCCCATGCTCAGAACAGTCAGTGCTCCCCGTTTCCTAACATGGCTCATGAAGCCCTTTCTGATCGGTTCACTTCCCTCCACCCCCTCAGCCAATTTTCTAGCCATCCCCTGCACGAGAACCCACACAGAGAAATACAGTTACACATTATTTTCAATCCTCCTGGAAACTTTCTCTGTTTAGGAAATCCTTTGATTTTCTAGTCTTTTTCAGTTGGGAGGTCTCAGGATATGCTTGGTAACAACGATCTTCTATACAGCCAGGATAGCATTGCATTTAAGTTCTGTTTATTAGAAAACAAATTTTTATATTTCTTTACCAAATACTCCTCCTCACCCACTGTCTGCTGCCTAATGCAAGTACATATATCTTAATGTCCAGAGTGCTGCCTTTTGCTTTTCTGCTTGGAACTTCCTGGCATCTGTGTTGCCCTGGAATTCTTCCCCAGGTACCAAGGCTGATGGAAACAAAAGTTTGTCTGCATCAAATGAAGATGCAGAATAATGGCCACCACCCGAAATGTTTATTAGAATCTAGTGATTCAAGTGATTTCTAAGACAGCATGCAATAGAAAAATACAGACTACAGAATAAAAGTATCTGAGTTCAAGACTCGTTATTTTATATACTAAGTTGTACCCTTTGGCAAGCCATCCAAATTCTACAATGCTTAGATTCTCCAGGTGTAATATGAGAATTGATGTCAGCTTTCTCTACTTGGCAAGTTTGTTGTGAGGCTAAAACAACAACAGAAACATATGAAAAATGCTTTTCTACCTTTCAAACGCTGCGCAGTGGTAGTTATTATTTTTCTTTGCATTAAAACATACCATTAGAATCTTGAACAAAAACTGCATTATTAGAGGGGCATACACGATGCTTTATATTGTAATTTAAAATTTTAACTTCCAAAAAGATAAATATTTTTCTCAGATTATGAACTAAATGTGTCTTCCTGCCTAGTAACTGAATATCACATCTCCTTCACAGAAACCCAACACGTCTTTCTGGAAATTAGGAATAGCCACAATCCACTTATTGTGACTTGATGCCAGAAAGCTTTTGAAAAAGAAAACAACACACATACACAGTGCCATTACTGTCTTTTACCTTAAGAACTATTTATATTTCAGGTTAAAGAAAGTCTGACATAGTCCACTAAAAGCACCTGTAACAGAAATCTGTAATCTATCTATGGAGTGATAGCATTTAGAAAATACAGAAGTTGGTATTTCTTCACTTCTCTGAGACTTAATCTTAGCAACTAATGGTTACTAAATTGTTATTTGTACAGGAATGCTGAGAATCTTATTATAACTGAAAATTTTAAAGGAATTAAAATAATGAGGGAAGTACATGTAAAATTTCCATAATAACAGAAATGATAATTATGATATTCATTTAATTCTTCAAAGGGATTAGATTTACTAACCACATTATATTCATATCATCCAAAATATTTGAATGGTTAGGTCATATTTCTCTTACCAATTTAGAATTTATTATAATAAGTACTTTAAATCATAGAATCTCTTTAAATTCGGGCGCCTGGGTGGCTCAGTTGGTTAAGCGACTGCCTTCGGCTCAGGTCATGATCCTGGAGTCCCGGGATCGAGTCCCACATCGGGTTCCCTGCTCAGCAGGGAGTCTGCTTCTCCCTCTGACCCTCCCCCCTCTCATGTGCTCTCTCTCTCTCAAATAAATAAATAAAATCTTAAAAAAAAAATCTCTTTATATTCTGCTTAAAGTTTGCTCATTGCCCAGGCATGTATTGGAAAGACAGGTAGATGGCGTTAATGTCTGTAGAGTAAAGCGTTAGAAGAAGCTGTATTGGGAGTCCAGGGCAATGCCAAAGACTTGGGTTGCTGGTTTTTAAAAACTAGGCCATGGGAAATAGTTCCTTCATGTGTAGGGAAGTTCAACAAACTGTGGTTGTTGTAGGCAGATATCCAGCTGAAGTGACCTGAGAGGTATCTAGAGGCCTGCCACTGTATGTTAGCTCTCACTGCTCAATGCTATTTGGATATTAAGACTAGGGCTTGCGTGAAGATCCACAGATCATGCTAATGAATAAATTCATGAGTGTAGGCTACTGCTGTAGGAGCTACATAGATAACCTGAGATCTCCCGGGGTTCTTTATGATCTTAGAAATGTAACTTACACTAATGCTATATTCCAGGGAAGTACACATTAATCAGTGGTCCTGTGCTGTGTTACTAAAGTGGAGCATTTCACACCATGGGTGGAGGCAGCACAGCATCTCTGTAGTGCATACTGAAAAGTTCAAGCAAGGCTTAATTTTAAGTCAGAGATACTTAATCGTAATATGTAAAGGCACACCTGGAATGAAATATTTGTATCTGTGGACTGTCAGATAGCCTGAGATTACTGCCACTAAGTCAAACTCCACTTAATATGAAAATAGAGTCTCCAGAGTCCATTTTTTTTAAAGGTCTAAAGCTACACATTATTCTGCCATCACTCATTGCTATGTTAGGACAGACTAGTTGCTCAGTGGTCTTTGCGAGTGTGCGTGAGCACACTCATATGGGGGGCCCGTGGGACCAGGGACACAGATGTCTCAGAGGACAAATCCAGATGGGACATGGGAGGGTGGCCTTAAAAAGCCATGAGGACCAAAAAGTCACCAGATGTATGGGATGTGGGAGAGGGAGAGGAAGAAGGAGATAAAGATACCCTCATTAAAGAACCAAGGCAAGCCTGCAAAAAGAAACTAAAAGAATTCTAGATTAAATCCTATTACGTTGTTTAAATGGAGACTGACAATGAGGCAGTGTCCCCAAATACAAAAACAAGTGAGCTGAAATTAAGGGATCAATTATATTACAGGTCTGCTGATCCCAAGGTATCATTATTAATTATATTGATTTATATTAACTTATAGCCTTCAATCTACATATGATTTCAAATAAACAATATATATTTGCTTAGTCATTCAAACTTCTATCCTATATCTGCTCAACTCTGTGTTAAGCTGGAGATCAAAGATGACTAAGGTTCAGTACCACATTTAAATATCCCATAATTTGGTGGAGGAGGTAAAGATACCTAATATTTGACAAAGGAATGTATTATATACTAAGGGAGCTCAAATAATGGAGAGATCAATTATAATTTTGTTTCAAACTTGAATAACTGAAAAATACCCTTACCATTGGGGGGGGGTCCAATTTTTTTCTTTTCCAATTACTTTCAACTTAAACTGGTCAAATTCCAATAAAATAAGCATTCAGTGTAGGTTACTTTTTTTTTAATCATTGCATAGTTGGGATAAATGGCTGATCAGTCAACACCAGGATACATCTTCATTTCATTGCTTTCATTACTGCCCACCCCAATCTAAGGATATTTTGTGAGAGAATTGTATTATGCTTAAAAAGTATTTTCAGTCTCAGAACTGGGAGATTTTCTTGTAAATAAAAGCGACTGAAGGAAAAAAGCAAAAGAATATAAAGTGATGAAGTGATTTTTATTTTTATTTTAATTTTTTAAATTTTTTATGAAGTGATTTTTATTTTAATTTTAATTTTTTTTAATTTTTTATGAAGTGATTTTTATTTTAATTTTAATTTTTTTAATTTTTTATGAAGCGATTTTTAAAATAAACTTACATAACAGTGCTTATGCAATAGCATCTCCCCTACACCTTATCCGTCTAGTAAGTTACATTAATCATGTTTTCTATTCAAGGCTTTGAAATTTCTTCACTGAAGCCCTACGCTATTTTGAGGATTTTAGTAGTCACACAACAAGTAAGCGGAGAGTGAATTCACAATTAATCTATGCCCTTCTCTTTAATAAAAATTAGACTCTTTCATTATCCTACTTACAGATTCCTCTTTAGGGAAGGTTTCTTCCTATTGTTTACAATGAACTCACCCTGGTTGGCATCCCACTTACATTTTTAATGAGTTCATAACTAATCTGGGCACCTCTCAAAATGCGAAAGCTCTTGAGTGCATGAAAGGACTCCTTATGTTACCAAATCTAGCTGCTTTGAAATCAGGGTAACCCAGGGATAAGAGTTTCTTTAAAAAAGAAAATAAACATCATCTTTCTCAGAGTATAGAAAGCACACAAACATGTTCTGAGTTAGCACCTTTCTCACCAGTGGAAAGGAGAAAGGAGGAAGAGATGGATGAGCAAAATAAGAAGCTGTTACCATAGCAGCAATGTCTGCACTACAAAACACAATCTTTAAAAATGTGTTAAGTTTTCAAAACGTATTTATCAACTGATAAACTCAGTGCCAATCAGAATCAGATACTGAGGATTAAGACAGAATCCCTGGACAGAAGCTGGCCTACCTTATGGAAGTGTGGCTAAGTGGGTGGAAAGGGGCACATCTCGGTGGATATGAGCAGCTTTTACAATACTTCTCCTCTGCAGCATTTATCTCAACTTTAACTACATCGTCATTTATGCATTACCTCTGGAAAATTTGTCTCTCCAGGTAGAATGTAAGATCCTTCGGAGAAGGGACCTATTCTGAATCTCAGCGACTGCTATGCATAAAATTTGGGCTTCATGCATATTTGTTGAAGGAAATACATGAATATTTGAAAGATTCTTGAGTGAAATTCAAGCCTAAATTGAGATGAAAATATGAAAATGCCTGGAAAGTAACATGGGATGTAAATAGCAAGTAATATGCCACAGGATTCCCAGTTGCATGCTTCACCTAACCGGTCTTATTTCACTGAGGAAGCTCCTTTTCTAAGATTCGAGAGATGTGCCAAGTGCTGAAGTCATCATTGAAGTGTGCCTGAGAAATACAAATATATACACAAGAAAGACAATTTTTTGTTCATTTGTTTTGTTTTGGTTTTGTTTTCATATAAGTACCACTTATCCTTTCCTTTATGGCTAGACTCTCTCATGTCATGATATTAGAAAATGCCTCCAATGGAAATGCCCCTGTCTGTAACACAATGACTAAAATTCTATTACAATGTTAAAATAAATGTATGTGAAACTTTCTTAAAAAGTCAATTTTAATACAAGAGATCAGAACAAGAGAATGTGTGCCATGTTGATAAGGAAAAGAAAGTAGAAAGAGAAATCAAACATACATTTGAACTTTGTTGAAATAGGTATGGAGCTGCAGACAGGATTTTTATTTTGTTTAAACTTTGGCCAGAAATGAGCACTTACTCTGTGCTAGGCACTGTGTTTCAGAATTGAATGAAGCATGGTATCTACCTTAAGGTGCTTATAGACCAAATTCTAGACTATCATAGCTCAAAAGGGGTAAGCACACCACCATAGACTTCCAGTTTCTTACACTCAGGAGCTCTAATATTCCTCTGGGTTGTGGGTGTGGGATTAGAATACAGAGGTGGAAGGAAATAGCAAAATTGGGGAACATGGGAGTGCATTCTTGTACTGGCCCAAATTCCTTAACCTGTCCTACATGAATGGGGATCTTTAAAGAGGCCACAATATTATCCATATTCTCATAATTCAGAAAGGAATTGGGCAGAGAAAAAAAAAAAAGGCACTGTGTATCTGAATCCCAATTGTAATTCCAAGAAGGTAAAAATCCCAAAAGTATCCAAGGATTCCAGAAGCATCCTGACAATCAAAGGTGTGGGATCTGGGACCATTCCATGATTTCACCATCTCTTAGCAGTTACTAAATTAAGGAGGAGGTAGAAGAAACTTGTTTCTCTCAATCATTAGAAAGCTACAAACTAATAATATATGGCTAGTTTCAAAATTAACTGGACATTAAAAAAAAATTAACTGGATATTTTGACAGTTTGCCAAACTATTTGTCACACCTCTCTAATCTTTAAGAGAATAGCATTTATTAGGAAAAAAATAAATTGGCTTAGTAAAAATACCTCGTGTATTTGCTTAGGAAATGCTTTGAACAAAGAGGTTGAATTTTAGATGCGGATAATTCATTTGTAAAAGCAGGTAAGTTTATACCAACGCATTGGAGAACCAAGATGAAAAGGACAAATCCAAGAAAGACACAAACTACTGGAGCTCATTCAGGAAGATATATAAAATTTGAAGAGACCTATAATGAGTAAAGAGACTGAATTAGTAATTTTAAAACTTCTAGGAAAGAAAGGCCTAGGCCCTGATGGATGCACTGGTAAATTCAATCAAATATTCAATTGATTTTCAACAGAGTTACCAAGACAATTTAATGGCAAAATAATAACATCCTCAACAAATGACACTAAGGCAGCTTGATATCCGTATGCAAAGGAATAAAGTTGAACCCCTACTTTACTGAATATAAAAATTAAGTCAAATGGATCAGAGGCCTACACGTCAGGGATAAAACTGTAATACTCTTAGAAGAAAACTTAGGAGTAAATCTTTATGACTTTGGGTTTGGGAATAGTTTCTTTGATATGAAAGCAGAACCAAACAAACAAAGAAAATATAGATACACTCAAATTCAACTTTTGTGTTTCAAGGACACATCAATAAAGTGAAAAGGTGACCTACCAAATGGGAGAAAATATTTGCAAATCATATGTCTCATAAGGAATCTATATCCAGGATATATAAAGAACTCTTAGAACTCAACAGCAAGAAGACAAATAACCCAATTTAAAAAAAAAAAAAATGGACAGAGGAATTGAATAGACATTAGTACAAAGACATACAAATGGCCAATCAGTATATGGAGAGATATTCAGCATCGTCGCTCATTAGGGAAATGCAAATCAAAACCACAAGATATTACTTCTGACCCATGAGGATGGCTAAAATTAAAAATACACAAAAAATAATGAGTGTTGGAAGGAATGTGGATAAACTGTAACCTTCATTCATTGCTGGCAGAAATGTAAATTGGTGTAGCCACTTTGGAACACATATGCCTACAAGAAATCTTCTACAAGGTTGCATGATAGCCAAAGAGTAGAAATAACCCATACATGCATCGACTGATGAATAAACAAAACCCAGTATATGCAGACAGCGTAATATTATTTGGCAATAAAAAGGAATGAAGTGTTATACATGCAACAAACATGGGTTTGTTGCTAAAACATTGTGCTAAACGAAAGCAGGCAGTTACAAAAGACCACAAATTACATGTTTCCATTTTATGAAATACCCCAAATAGGAATCCAGAGAGAGAGAAAGTGGATTAATGGCTACCAGGGATGGGGAGAAGGATGAAGTCGGGCAGGGAATATGAAGTGACTGCTAATGGGTACAGATTTTCTTCTCAAAGTGATGAAAGTGTTCTAAAATTAGATGGTGTCCATGGCTCCACAACTCTGTGAATGGACATAAAACTACTGAATTGTATGCTTCAAGTTTTATTTTGAAAAATTTCAAACATACTCAAAATTAGAATGTATATCAAGCTCCCCCAGTATTTATTACCCAGCTTGAGCATTCATATCAATATTCTGACAATCTTACTGTGTATTAGGTAATATTAAAAGATTATCATTAATTTCATTAGGTATCTTAGGTATAATAAGTTATGATAGTTATATGTATATATATTTTTTTCTTAATAAATATTTGTAGTAAGAATGAAGAACTTATGCCTAGAGGTAAGGGCACATTACACTTTGTGTACTTTCTACACATTGTTACTATGTCCTAATAAAAAAGTAATGGTGAATTAGTAAAAGGAATAATTGGCCAGTTGAAATTCATTTCTAGGAAAAATTTATATACATTTTATTTTAAAATATTTCTGTCTTAATTGGTATGAGACTTTGCATGATGTATTCTGGAACTTCTGTAGACTATCTCACAGTCTAGGGTCCAAACATAACCTACATTTTCCTAGTGGTAGAAACAATAGCCAGATTAAAATGAAATAGATCAGACAACAACATTACTGAGGAGGTAACTGGTTTTGTCTACATTCCACTTGTTTGTGCCTATATATTATCCATTAACTCAATATAGAAAAGCCAGATTTTCTATTTTCTCATTTTACAAGCCTGCCATTTTCTTTCTAGTCAATTCTAAATATAGTACATCACAAAAGTATTTATACAATTATATTATTAAGTATCATTGACACATACTGGGATGTATTATCTCTCCTTAAGACCTATTTAAAATATCTCTTGAATACCTCTTGAATATATATCTTATTAGAAATATCCCATTTTATGAAAGATTTCATTTCTCTTGTTATATTTTCTTTTTACACTGACCATTACTGTTATGTGATTATAAACATTTTTTTTAATTATGGGAGGAATTATAATCCAACTATATTTTGTACAGTTATATAACATTAAACAAATGTGTTATCATAATTTAAAGAGAAATTCTAATAAAAACATATAATTTAATGCTATTTACATCATATAACTGTTTAGAAGAAGACAGAAATGAGGAAAAATGGAAGCAGTTATATGCAATTAGCACAGTTTACTAATAAAGCTCATGCTTCCCCATTCAGCTTACGAAGGCTTTTAAACACTCAAGCTAACAGTTATTATCAAAACTGTTAGACATACACATAACAGCATCAAGCCAGAATTGTTAAAATGCAGAAAGTGTGAATAAGTCTAGGATCAGGGGTCCTGCTAAGTAATTGACCTGCTAGAATCCTCTGTGATGCTTATGGAACTTTTTTTTTTTCCCACTAAAATGAACATCACAAGGAAATCTTAATGCACTGTGAACACTCTGCAGGCATCTATAGTCCTCTGCTTTTTTAAAAAGTACCCAAGTCAGACAGTCAAGGGGTTCACTCTGATCAAAAATAAAGAACCCAGGTACACTTGAATCACCTGCTTCCATCATACTGCGTGCTATGCTTTGTTTAATTTTATGGGTGGAAAAAAAAAGCTCACCTATTTTATTTATTATCACTTTAAATAATATATTTTGTTTTGATGAAGGAACATGCATCGTATATAATTATTATAAAAATATAAGGAATAAAATGTTCAGTGTAAGTAATTCTTCATAATTAAGTTCCTATCCTTATTGTAAGTCTGTCATTCTATTAACATATGCATTATTATTTTGGTCTTATAATACTACACAGTAAGTAAATACACAAATGATGCTCATGTGCCATATTTTTGAAAGATATAATTTTAGCCTGAGGAAGAACCTCAGTCAAGTGATTAAGGAATGAAAAGGCAATGGAATAAGGCCCTCGGCTCTAAGTTACCTTACAATGTTTTAGATAATTGAGTTACTTTTACATGTATTTTATCTCCACTTGACCTGTAACTGTACCAGAGAAGTACCCTTCACTTGAAGGACTTTACAAATAGGGCATTTCTCCTGTGACCCAGAAGATTTCTGCAGATTCTTACCGCGACAGTATCTAAATTGCCCAACTCTCCAGGTCACGTGGTTTTAGTTTATCTTTTAGTTCTAATTCACTCAAAAAAATGTGGTCACATGTAACTTAGTTTTTGTAACAGATTTCACCCATGATTTAAACCATCCTCAAAATGCAATGTATCAGTTTAGGAGAAAAATATCAATCCTTTAAATGCATTTTGAAGTTTCCTATTGAAAAAAAATATTATGAAGCTTTTTATCTTGTATAAGTCCAGATTTTTGTTTATGAAAGTGTGTGTATCAAATAATATTTAATATTATTATTATTATATCTTATATCTTATAATATCATATAAATGAGCATATACAAATAAAAATACGGTATTATCACCCCTGTCTGCTGTTTTATGGTTTAATAACCTCACTTTTGATATTTCAAAGTGATGTACATACACGTTATACACAAAAGCTACCCACAGCTTCTAAAATCGCTGGCCTTTCAAACATTTTTCCTGGTCTTTTTTTAAGATAAACAAATGAATGCTAATGAAGTGGAAAATCAGTCTTGTGGAGACACTTTATAAAAACAAACAAACACAAGACTGACGAAAAATGTAATAAGCTGCATCACACGGGGCTGAGTTTATGGTGCACACTGCAGTAAGGTCCTTGATAGTAGCCATGTTTGTGTCATGCTCAGCCCCCAGAGCCAAAACTCTATCGCAGGGATTTGAACTGCTATCCAGAGGCATTTTTCGATTTGAACCAAAAGGTTTATGGTCCTGCATTCCAGCTAATTCTGTTGCTTCTAATTCCAGCGGGACTTAAACTCTTATCTCAGGATGCCAGGCCTACAGATAGGGCCTATCACAGTAGCTCCAATTCCCAGAGAATACTCAACTCCAGGACCCAAGGGAGATAAAATCCTTCCAGATAGCCTAAGTAAATGGCTCATGACTTGTTCCTGTCACTCCCACTAATGCCTTTGTACTGTGAAAGAGACTAGCAAAGGTGTAAATATCTTCCAATTATTAGCGGCACGTCCTCTCCCTTGCTTCTCTGGGTACTTCCAGCACCGTGCTCCTTACGGAGAACAGGAAACTGACAGGCAGCAGCTCCTGAACTTCCTTCTAAAGTTCAGGAATCAATTTGTGTATTACTGGTATTATACAGACACACATTTCTCTTCTCTTTAGCATCCTTCCAGTAAAAGTTCCTCCACACCCCCTGTGTACCTGTCTCTCCTCTCTAAGAAAGACACCATAGTTAGCAGGGCATAAATTAAGTTATATAATTTAGCCTTTATGTTGGAGCAAACAGATTCTACCTCAAAAACAGGCGTATCTGGACGTAAAAGTTGTCAGTGTTTGGATCAGTTGTAGTCTCCTGTACTGGCCTAAATATTTATTGAAATGATCAAAACTGAAGCCCCCACAAATACATTCTGGCAAGTATCTCTTGAAAAACACCTCAGGAATTAGTTTTCAATGTCCCATCATTCGTGATGATGTGATTAGGCCTCCATTTCTCGCTGGGCTGGATTTCCCTGCAAGCAGAGACCAAGCCATGATTTCTGTGCTTTGTCCTGGGCGTCATCTACCGCTAGGCACTCGGTGGACTCTTCACACATGTTTAGTGAATAAATGACAGGAATGGAAAGAAATACATTAAGTGAATCAGTAATAGGATCTACTGGACTCTGCAGAGTCATTGGGAAGACAAGCCTCACTTGGGGATGCAGGATAGGACGGAGCCAGAACCTGGCAAGCACCGGGACTGAGTTCCAAAGATCAGAACCAGCAGTATGTCATGAAGCAAGTCAAACACAGGCATCGCAAGTGCAGGGAACCGAGCCGACGCCAGGAACCCGGGGAAACCGCGCCGATGGCAGGATATCGGGGAAACCATGTGGACGGCAGGAACCAAGAGGCAGTCCGGGGCGCCTGGGTGGTTCAGTCCTTAAGTGTCTGCCTTCGGCTCAGGTCATGATCCCAGGGTCCTGGGATCGAACCCCACATCGGCTCCCTGCTCTGTGGGAAGCCTGCTTCTCCCTCTGCCTCTGCCTCTGCCCCTGCCTCTCCCCCTACGTGTGCTCTATCTCCGTGTCTCAAATGAATAAATAAAATCTTAAAAAAAAAAAAAAAAAGGCAGTCCAGTGGTGTCTGGGAATTGGGGTTGTAGGAAGAACCTCAGGCAAGTGACTAAGGAATGAAAAGGCTCTAAGTTACCTTACAATGTTTTAGATAATTGAGTTACTTTTACATGTATTTTATCTCCACTTGACCTGTAACTGTACCAGAGAAGTACCCTTCACTTGAAGGACTTTACAAATAGGGCATTTCTCCTGTGACCCAGAAGATTTCTGCAGATTCTTACCGCGACAGTATCTAAATTGCCCAACTCTCCAGGTCACGTGGTTTTAGTTTATCTTTTAGTTCTAATTCACTCAAAAAAATGTGGTCACATGTAACTTAGTTTTTGTAACAGATTTCACCCATGATTTAAACCATCCTCAAAATGCAATGTATCAGTTTAGGAGAAAAATATCAATCCTTTAAATGCATTTTGAAGTTTCCTATTGAAAAAAAATATTATGAAGCTTTTTATCTTGTATAAGTCCAGATTTTTGTTTATGAAAGTGTGTGTATCAAATAATATTTAATAATATTATTATGATACAATGTAATATAAACACCAAATAATATTTCCTGAGAACTTTATGAGTGAGGCATAGTTTTAGGCCCATGGGGAGTTTTCACTCTAGAGGAAGGTGAGTGAGATGGGGGGTGGTCGTGGTGGTATTTGCTGGTCTGGTGATATCTGATAAAAAATAAGATAGATGATGATGATACATAGATAGATAGACAGACACTATGAAGAAAAACAAAGGGACCAAAGATCTCTGACTGGGGCTGAGGGAAAATGCCATTTTATATAGGGTCATGAGGGAATTCCTCTTTAAGGTAGCCTTAGAATCGCTGCAAGTGAATTATACCGATACACGAATTTAATTTTTCTAGAGTTAGGTCAGGTCAAGAGTATACCTTAAAAGAAATAGGGTCCTGGCCACAAACATGTCATTGCAGAGATAAATCAGTCCTCATGAGACCCATTCACCTCTAGGACTTTGCTTAAGAATCAGCTAGGTGAGCAATTTGTGAAATTTAGGGTCTCCTTCTTTATGACCCTTTGCAGGGAGGGCTTTAGAGGTAAATGTAAGTTTGAAGCTGATTAGTTGATCCTTTCAACCTTGAACTGGTATATAGAACACCATATATCTTGAGAAGGTATTTTAAAATACTAGTCTATTTATTTAAAAAAAAATCCACTTAATACTGACAGATTTTAAAAGTTTACATGGAGATATGAATTATTTTATTGTAATTTAAAATACGATAAAAACTTTAGCAGTTACCATCTTATGAGCTATTTATCTGAAAAATAATGTAATAAATTTCTATATTTTTGCTTCTGCTAACTCATATTTCTGTGCAATGTTCCCGATGCCTGCCTTTAATATCTGTATTTACTCATTTTGCATTTCTTTTCAAAGGCTCCCATAAATTCAAAGAATATATTGATGCAAGCTAAATGTCTAGGAAAAATTCTGATGCCAGAATGGTTTGATATAAAGATGTGGGCTTCAGAATTGGACATATGTGGGTCTTATGCCACCTCAAACTGTGCAGAGCTTTGAGGCCTTGGACAATTTATTACCTTCAATTTATTTCCTTCAACAGTCTACCCATCTGTTAAATAAGGACAGTGATACCAAACTTAGAGAGTTGCCAAGAGGAGGAAGTTAAAGACAATCCTGTACATACACACACAGTGCTTGGCAAACACTTCACCTGAACAAGAGGTAACCATTATTTGATGGGTTCAAGTGCACAGAGGGACAGATTGGTCCCTAAGAAGTGTCATCCTTCAAGGCGACTATTTTGTACGCATAGCTGACAAATTTAAATGTTATGCAAATGAACAACTATAACCCTAAAGATATCTATAGAGATTATAATATTGGTGCTTCCCGACCACTGATAAAAGATTATAACCCAAAGATTTTGTTTTGCTGCTTTAAATTCTTCTGGAATATCCAAGTTCCCTAATGCTCCACTCAATCGGGCTCTAAGTATTAGTTATAAACTATGGATATTTAATCCTCCAGTGACATCTGATTCTGCTGTGGTCACAGGCAAATAAAAATACACTAACCAATTTCTTCTCATTAATCCTTCAATAAACATTGTGGAGTCAATCAAAATTTGAGTCACTTAGGTGTATGCTTCACTTAGAAAGCACTCCTATGTTGAGGATTATCCCAACTATCACTAGAAAGATTTATTTTTCTCAGCAAAAAATTACACCCATCTCTCAAAATATAGCTAATGTTTCTGTATAAAAGATCCTCTTAAAAATATTACATAAAAATACCACTTATGTAAAGGCAATGGAAAGAATATCTAACATGTTGGAACACCTATTACGTGCAATATATACAAGCACATTCATACATTATCCACATGAGCCACACAAAAGCCTTACAAGAGCAGCATCATATCCTTATTGGAAAAGTGGATCACTTAAGGCTTAGGAAGTTGAGATAATTTCCCCAAATTCATATACAGCAAGTGAGGTAGACAGGATTCAAATATGGGTCAATGCAACTTGGAGAATTTCCAAATGGTTATTAAGGATATAGATTTTACCTACTAAATAGCTCTACTGTCTATTCAATCACCTCCAAGCTAACCATCTCACTTCTCTGCTTAAAAATCTTCAGTCGCTTCTACCACCTTGTACAGTCATCACCACATTTTTTTAAACTAAGCATACTAATTAGTCAAAAATTTGAGCACATCCCTCTATAGCATATCTTATTTGTTTATTGACAGATTCTGTATGTGTTACTCTACTGAGATTAAGTGCATTATGAAATATAAGCTTCTTGAATTTTAACAGTGGGAGGATTGCAAGAATGAGACAAAGTTACTGGTTTTTCACTATTGGGTAAGACACCAAACTAGAGACTTCTCGTAGTTCTCATTAGTGTTAGCGACATTTTGTAAATTTCTGAATGACTTCACTGAAGTTCGTCCTCAAATTTGGATGATTGCTTGGTACGAGATCCTGTGTGGCTATAGCCTACTACTGTTCACAGCTCAGATTGCACAGCACAACGCACCCTTCCAGCAAAGTCAAGGTGAATAGTGGGTGAGGATCCACATTTCAAATAGTGCCTCTTCACCTGAGGGACCAAAATCTTGTCAGATCTGATAAGACCACCAATAGCTTCTTTGTTAATGTGGCTAGTGAAGAGTCCACACCTGAGTCTGAGGTGTCATATCTTTCCCATTGTCTATGTGTGCTGACCTTCAGATAGTCTTCAATACCAAAGTCAGATTAGGAGTGACTCCCTTCCCACAGCATGGAGGGGTTGGAAGACCTTTCTTCCTTGTACTTGGAAGACTTAAGGTTAACTGGTCCAATATCTTGGTAGGATGGCCTGAAAAGAATTTTTCTCTGCAAGCCCAGGGGAGAGGGTTGGAACCCAGAGTCCCCACCAGGAACACTAGATAAGCAAGTGAAGGGAGTAGGGGGATGGATGTTGAATGAGACATGCACTATCTGCCATCATGACTGATGAACAAAATCTGGAGTCATTTTTCAACACACATAATCAAAGCAAAGATAAGTCAAAAAATTTCAAATGTACTATATCTTTAATAAAAGTGTATTGGTTGCCTGGGTATTAAAGAGGGCATGTACTGCATGGAGCACTGGGACGCTACATCAAAAACTAATGATGTAATGTATGGTGATTAACATAACATAATAATAAAAAAAAAATTTTTAAGTGTATTGGTTTGGGGAGATGTTAGAACAATAGTGCATTTACATCCTCTAAACAAATCTAATTGATGGTAGCATACATTTTTCTATACTACTTTCAAATATAGTATCATTTCAATTTGAATCTCCACTTTCTTTAAATTTAGCTCTAAGTTTCCATTAAATCACTTATGGCCATTTGCCGTCTTTCTTAACATCATGGTTCTGAGCTCTTTTTTGAAAACTATTTCTAGTGACCTTGACCTGTTTAGGGCATTTAAAGCTATTCTAAGGAATATCAAAAAATATGTGCTTTGGTCTGAATGGCCAGTTTTGTTAAACTTGTAATTTCCTTGTAACTTAATTAAATTTCAGACTACAACGAGTTAAAACTGCTTTTATTAAAAGTCAACTTTTGACAGAAAGGTCAGTCCAGAGACTATCTCTGGAGAAATAGTCCTTCAGGAACTGGGAAAGTGTCACACCAAACACTCTGACATTTTCAATTTTATAAATTCTTCTACTGCTTTAACTATGATTCCTGGCATAAAGCAGACAACAGGATAATGTTGTATTGAAATGTTTAATTGAAGTATAATACTTGTATATACTTATGAAACACCTCAAACTTAAAGTTGCAAGTATAATATGCACTGGGTGTTATACACAAACAATGAATCATGGAACACTACATCAAAAACTAATGATATAATGTATGGTGAGTAACATAACATAAAAAAAAAAGAACAAATCTTTGAAAGTAGTTTGCTGCTGTGACCTATTGTACCTGAAAACTTTAGTGTCTGTTTTCTACAAATAAGACCTTCTCTTACCTAATCACAGTCCATTCATCCAAGTCAGAAATTAATATTGACACATTCTTATCATTTAATATTCAGGCCCCATTTAGGCTATGCCAATTATGTCCTTCATATAAAAAAAGTACTAGCCATTAATCATGCAATGCATTTCGTTGTCATGCCTTATTACATATTTTAGCCTAGAACAGTTCCTCAGTT
>NW_023270816.1:4990222-5084255 GCF_011800145.1 Mirounga leonina
AGATATTTTGAAATGATGCAAATGTTCTGTTTCTCATCAAACTCTCAATTTATTCGGTATAGAACCATGGATTCCTATTTTATTTTATAGGTTAATTCATTCCATTACTATCATTATTTTGATGCTTCAAGTTGTCCCAGGTTTAGCCACTTGGAACCCTTATAAGTTGGTTCCTGTGTCCTTTTTCACCTGTCCCCAACATTCTTTGAGTACTTCCTTGCCTTCTGACACAATAAGATGCTCCAGACTCATCTCCTTTGTCTGTCCCAGTCCTGGAAAATGGTATTTAGAAACCAAGATTTAGGTGCTGGGCACGCTTACTGCTACTGAGGTATCATCGTTCAAGGTCCTCTCAGCGGAGCAAGTTAATGAATAGGTAGGGGTGTGTGTGTGTGTGTGTGTGTGTGCGTGTTACATACATTAACAGCTATTTCATTCTATATTAATTTCTATATCTATCTATTTATATTATAAATCACAAATTCACACCAATAACTCAAATTCCTACCCAATCCAATGGGGTTTATTCTTGCTTTCTTTCCCTATTTGTAACTCTGTTCTCTGATGAAGAGAAACCTGGCCACCATTACCTTTAATGAATTCTCTTATTTCATCAGTCTTTCTGTTTGTTACAATAGCCCATCCCTACAGCCACTCCCTCCTTCACAAAGATGCCTTTTTTTACTCACTTGGGCTCTGATATCTCCCAACAGGCCACTCTTCTATGTGGCTGCCCTCTTCACTGGACTCAGGATGGGCCTTCCCATGCCAAGCTGCTCCCCCTTGTGACTGCACTTCTCAAACTGTTGGCTTTCAAATCCTGCACTAGGCCAGCCACCCTGTACAGGGATGCTCTGGTCATCTCCTTGAGATTGGGGTACCACACTGTGTAGATGCACTTACCATCCTGTTCAGGCTTCAAGAACCACCTGGGTATCCCACATAGACTGATGCTCCTCCTCTCTCTGTTTTCACACCAAAATCTAGCTCTGTGGAACCATGGCTTCCCACTCCTTCTCCACTGCAAAAGAATACACTGCATTCCCTTTGGCTTTTGAATTGTTCAGAAAGGAAAAGAAAGAGGAAGAGAAAAGGAAAGATGGAAGTATAACATTAAATATAACATTCAAATGACAACGAGGGGTCCAAATTTAAGTACTAATGAAAATAATTGAAGTGACAATTATATAAACAGAAATTTGGGGCCTGGCTAAATTTGCATATTGGTAAGCAATAGAAACTAACAGCAATAATCAATAATATCCAGCTAGGTTCCTTGAGACATTTTGCATAACAAGTGTCCCACTACTGTAATCTTCATATATAAGAAAAATAAAGTGCTCTTTAAAACAGAGGAACTCAGATACATAAATATTCCCTTGGAATTCTCATGTTACATTCTGGAAATTAAATTCACATTTTTTGAACAACTATTTTAAAAATATATATGTATACATTTATTTTCTATAAAATAGTCATGCCTTATTCCAGATACCAAGTTGAAAAGGTGGTTGTAGGACTGTCAAGCCACAGAGCCCAATCTGTGGAAGAAATAGAGGGCATGGCCCATTGTTGATGAGGAACACAAGAGAGTGAGAGTGGTAGATCTAGCCATTTCTCACTGAACTCATCGCCATTTGCCATAGGTATTATAGGGCTCACATGTTCAAAAACTTGGGTAAATATAAACTAAAGGAGCCAAAGAGACGAGACAGGATTGCTTCCCTAATCCTCCCTGTTCCTGAAGTGCCAAGGCCTATTTACACTACAGTGTCCAAGACCTGGGAGGGACCTCACGTTCCACATATACTACAATCACTTCTGTAAGCTCTCTAATCTCCCAGCAGCACAGACAACTTGGACATCTGCACACAAGAAAACTGCAAAGGAAGGGATCCCAAGCAGCTGAGTAACAGCAGCTCCCAGGAATCACTGGAAAAGCAGCAGCAATGTGGAGCACCCCTGCAAACAGACCCAGGATTAAGCTAGAGACCATCCTTGCCCAGGTCCTCCTTAATTAAAAGCGATATGATTTCAAAGTAGTCTCAATTTCTATTGGTGAGGACACAGAAAAAATTCGCTGAAAGATTTTTATTGGCAAAATTTGCCTTCCATTTGGCCCCAACATCATTTATATTTAGAACCTTACCTTATGCCAGGAACATCACAGGTAAATCACAGCAGGAAATTTATTTTTTCCAAAAAACTCGTTCTTGAGGAGAGGTGGTTCAAGATGGTGGTATAGGAAGATCCCAAACTCACCTCCTCCCACAGACACAGCAAATCTATAGCTATATATGAAATAATTTCCTCTGAAAAAAGAACTGAAAAATAGCTGAACTGCTCCTCCACAACAAAGGATAAAAGGGTCCCACTGCGAGGGGTGGAAGAGGCAGAGACACAGTCTTGCCAAAAACTCCATAGCAGGTATGGCAGCCCACAACTGGGAGGGATATCAAAAGGCTATGAACTCTTCCCTGAGGGGTGAGCAGTTTGTGCCCCCACCTCAGGCACCTCAACCCTCAGGAATTGCACAGAGAGATGGGTCCTGAAAACTAGTCTGGTGTTGAAAACCAGTGGGGCTCATGTACAGGAGAACCATAGAGCTGCAGGGAAATAAGAACCCACTCTTACCGGGCTCACACACAAACTAACTCTCCCTGGGATGCAGCATAGAAGCCACAGTTTGGACAGCGCCTACACCATATGTGAAGGAGAACAATGTGCCAATCTTAAAGCATCTGCTGGAGAGGTAGGACCCACTGGGACTCTCTCCAGGGATAGAAGCTTTGGTGGAAGCCACTTTTTAGTTCTCTTTCTACCCTCTTAGTGCTGGGGCTGGCTGGTGCCATTTTGATGCATCCCTCTAACCTGTTAGTACCAGTGGGCATCTCCTGACCCCTGATCCACAGCTGTAGCCCTGCCACTCCTGCCAGGTGAGCACCTGACTATGCTGTGCTGCAGCCGCGGCCCTGCCACAGCGAATGGTCACACTCAGCCCACACCGGGGATGCACCTTGAGCACCTGGCTATTCTTCTGGCCTGAAGGCACATCTGCAAGGTAAGGACACTCCTTTAAGACTGGGAAAGATAGCTGCTTTGCCTAATATATAGAAACAAATACAGAGAGTCAAGCAAAATGAGGAGACAGAGGAATATGTTTCAAATGAGAGCACAAGATAAAACTTCAGAAAAAGACCTTCTTGATATGGAGATAAGTAATCTACCTGATACAGAGTTCAAAGCAATGGTCTTAAAGAATACTCACTGGACCCAGAAAAATGGATGAACATGATGAGAATTTCAACAAAGATATGGAAAAGATGAGAAAGAACCAGACAGAAGTCAGAGTTGAATAAGACAGTTGAATTGAAAAATATGCTAGTGGGGATCAACAGCTAACTAGATGAAGCAGAAGATCAGATAAGCAACTATCACACTTTCCCTGGAAGACAGGGCAGTGGAAATCACCCAAATGGAGCAGCAAAAAGAATAAAAAAAAATTTAAAGAATAAAAAAGGCTTCTTTTTTTTTTTTAAGAAAAGAAAATAGCTTAATGGGCCTATAGGGCAACATAAAGCAGAATACCATTCCCATTATAGGAGTCCCACAAGGAGAAGAGAGAAAGGAACAGAAAACTTATTTAGAAAAATAGTGACTGAAAACTTCACTAACTTAAGGAAGGAAACACATTCAGGTTCAGAAAGCACATAGAGTTCCATATAAGATGAAGATATACATATCAAGACATGTTATATGTTAAAAGTTAAAGAGAAAATCTTAAAAACAGCAAGAGAAAAACAACTTGTTACGTACAAGGGAACCCCCCACAAGACTATCAGCTGACTTTTCAGCATAAACTTGCAGGCCAGAAGAGAATGACATGATATATATTCAAAGTCCTGAGAGGAAAAAAAAAAAAAAAAAAAAAAAAAAAAAAGCCAAAATGCCAAAAAACTTCCAACCAAGAATATTCTAACTGGCAAGGTAATCATTCAGAATTAAAGAAATTCCAGAGACACAAAAGTTAAAGGAGTTCATCCCCACTAAAGATGGTAAAAAATGGTAAAGGGACTTTGTAAGTGGAAAAGAAAAAGCACTAATTAATAATAAGGAAACACATAAAAGTAAAAAATCTCTCAGGTAAAGGCAAATATATGGTAAAGGTAATGGAATAACCACTTATAAAGCTGGTATGGAGGTTAAAAAGCAAGATTATTAATATTAACTGTTTACAATAATAAGTCAAGGGATACACAAAATACATATATGTAAAATAATGCATTAAAAAACACAATAAACAGGTAAAGGGTGTAAAAATGTCTTGTTAGAATGTGTTTAAACTAAAAAAAGAAAAAAAAGAAAAAAAAGAATGTGTTTAAACTTGTTGCTATCAGTTTAAAAATATAGATATGATACTATATGTGAATCTCATGATAACCATAAAGCAAAAATCTATAGTACACCCACAAAACACAATGATAAAGGAATCTAAATGGAACAGTAAAAGACACCAAATCATTAAGAAAGAGTGTGAGAGAGGAAAGAGACAGAGAAGAAATACAGAAACAGCCAGAAAACAATGAACAATATGGCAGTGTTACATACCTATCAATAATTACTTTAAATTTCAACAGACTAAATTCTCCAATCAAAAGATAAGAGAGTGGCTGAATGGATGAAAAAACAAGAGCAATCTATATGCTGCCTACAAGAGACTCACTTCAGAAGTAAAGATGTGTACAGGTTGAAAGTGAAGGTATAGAAAAAGAGATTCCATGAAAGAGAAAATGAAAAGAAAGCTGGTATAGCTGTATTCATAGCAGACAAAATAGATTTTAAAACAAAGACTTAATGAAAGACAAAGAAGGGTACTACGTAATAAGAAAGATGTCAGTCCAGGGCGCCTGGGTGGCTCAGTTGGTTAAGTGACTGCCTTTGGCTCAGGTCGTGATCCTGGAGTCCTGGGATCGAGTCCCACATCAGGCTCCCGGCTCAGCGGGGAGCCTGCTTCTCCCACTGACCCTCTCCCCTCTCATGCTGTTTCTCTCTCGCTTGCTCTCTAATAAATAAATAAATAAAATCTTAAAAAAAAAAAAGATGTCAATCCAAAGAGGATAACATTCATAAAAACTTATGCACCCAAAATCGGAGCACCTAAATGTATAAAGCAAGTATTGACAGGCCTAAAGGGAGAAATTAATAGCAATCCAATAAGGGGACTTTAATAACCCCACTTACACCAATGGATAGATCATCCAGTCAGAAAATCAGGAAAGAAACATTGTCCTTAAATGATACATTTTTGACCAGATGGCCTTAATAGATACAAACAGAACATTCCATCCAAAAGCAGCAGAATGAACCTTCTTTTCAAATGCCCATGGAACATTCTCCAGAACAGATCATATATTAAGCCAAAAAACAAGTCTCAATAAATTTAAGAAGACTGAAACCATATCAAGCATTTTTTTAACCACAAATGGTATGAAACTAGGAATCAATTACAAGAAAAAAAAAAACATAAATGTGAAGATTAAACAACATGTTACTGAAAAGCCAATGAGTCAATGAAGAAATCAAAGGAGAAATAAAAAAAAAATACTTTAAGACAAATGAAAATGGAAATACAACAGTGCAAAATCTATGAGATGCAGCAAAAGCAGTTCAAAGAGGAAAGTTTATAGTAATATCTCAAGGAACAAGAAAAGTTTCACATAAAAAAAAATCTAAAGGAACAAAAACAACAAAAGAACAAACAAAGCCTAAAGATGGTAGAAAGAAGGGAAAGGCAAAAAGGCAATAGAAAAGATCAAGAAAACTAAGAGCTGGTTCTTTGAAGAGAAAACCAATCGATAAACCTTGAGCTAGACTCACCAAGAAAAAAATGAGGGTGCAATAAATAAAATCAGAAGTGAAGAGAAGTTACAACCGATACTACAGAAATATAAGGATCCTAAGGAACTACCACACACAACTATATGCCAATAAATTGGACAACCTAGAAAAAAAATGGGTAAGTTTCTAGAAACATACCATCTTCCAAAACTGAATCATGAAGAAATAAAAAATCTGAATAGACTAATTATTGGTAAAAAGATTGAGTGCTTAATAAAAAATCTCCTAACAAGCAAAATTCAACATCCATTTATAACACTCTCAACAAAATGGATACAGAGGGAACATACCTCAACATAATAAGGTCATATATGACAAACCAACATCTAACCTCATAATAAACACTGAAAAGCTGGAAGCTTTTCCTCTCAGAACAGGAACAAGACAAGGATTCCCACTCTTGGCACTTTATTCAACACAGTATTAGAATTCCTAGCCATAGCAGTTAGGCAAGAAAAAGAAATAAAATGTATCCATATTGGAAAGGAAGAAGTAAAATTGTGACTATTTGCAGATAACATGATATTATGTATAGAAAACCCTAATGAGTCCATCAGAAAAGCAACAGGACTAATCAATTCAGTAAAGTTGCAGCATACCAAATTAATGTACAAAATATGCTGCATTTCTATATACTAAATATGAACTACCAGAAAGAGAAGTTAAAAATCACAAAGAATAGAATGACATTTACAACTGCAACAAAAAATAAAATACCTAGGAACAAATTTAACTTAGGAAACAAAAGATCTGTACACTGAAAGCTACAAGACACTGATAAAAGAAACTGAAGATGACACAAATCAATGGAAAGATATTCCATGCTCATGGACTGGAAGAATTAACATTGTTAAAAAATGTCCATACTACCTAAAACATTCTATAGATTCAGTGCAATTACTATCAAAATTTCAATGACATTTTCCACAAAACTAGAGCAAATAATTCTAAAATTTGCATGGAACCACAAAAGACCCTGAACTGACAAAATAATTTTGAGAGAGAACAAAGCTGAAGGTATCACTGTGTCTGATTTCAAAGTATAATACAAAGCTGTAGTAATCAAAACTGTACAGTACTGGCATAAAAGCAAACAAATATATCAATGGAACAAAATATGGAGCCCAGAAATAAACCAACATATATATGGTCCGTTAATTTATGACAAAGGAGCCAAGAATAAACAAGGGGAAAAGACAATTTCTTCAATAAATAGTGTTGGGTAAACACAAAATTTACCTCAAATTGGATTAAAGACTTGAATGTAAGATCTGAAACCAAAAAAACATCTAGAATGGTAAGCTTGACATTGGTCTTGGCATTGAATTTTTGGATCTGACTCCAAAAGCAAAGGCAACAAAAGCAAAAATAAACAGAAGGAACTATATCAAACTAAAAAGCTTCTGCACAACAAATGAAACCATTAACAAAAATGAAAAGTCAGCTGCTGAATAGGAGAAAATATTTGCAAATCATATATGCAATAAGTGGTTAATATCCAAACATATAAAGAACTAAGACAACTCAACAGCAAAAATATTTTAAAAAATTGATTAAAAAGTGGGCAGAGGATCTAAAGAGACATTTTTCCATAGAACACATGCAGATAGCCAGCAGGCACAGGAGAAGATGTTTCAATATCACTAATTATCAGGGAAATGCAAATCAAAACCACAATGACACAACGTCTCACACCTGTTACAATGGTTATTATCAAAAAGACAGGAACTAATAAGTGTGGAGAAAAGGAAACACTTGTGCAATGTTGGTGCAATGAAAATTGATGCAGCCACAATGGAAAACAGTATAGAAGTTCATCAAAAAAATTAAAGATAGAACTACCATATGATTCAGCTATACCACTTCTGGGCATTTATCTGAAGAAAAGGAAAGCACTAATTTAAAAAGATATATGCACCTCAATGTTCACTGCAGCATTATTTGCAGAAGCCAAGATATGGAAATATTGAAACAACCTAACATCCATTGATGGATGAATACCATCAAGAAGGTGTGAATGGAATACAAGTCAGCCATAAAGAATAAGGAAATCTCACTATTTGAGACAACATGGATGGACCTCATTGAAGGTATTATGCTAAGTAAAGTAAGTCAGATAGAGAAAAGCAAATACCGTAAGATTTCACTTACATGTGAAATAAACAAACAAACAATACAAAACAAAACTAACAGATACAGAAACTGATTGGTGGTTATCAGGGAGGAAGGGGAATGGGGAGTGGGCAAAATGGGTAAAGGGAATTAATTGTATGGTGACAAATGGTAACTACAATAATTGTGGTGATCACTCTGTAGTGTATACAAAGTGTTGTGTACCTGAAACTAATTTAATATTATATACCCTTTTTATCTCAATAATAAAAAACCCTCCTCAAATATAGCTATATGCCATCCATTTCTACCTGCTTTAACTAGATTTCTAAATCAAAAATAGCAATACAAACCAAGATTTGCACCACACCTTGAAGATATATAACACTTTATTTACAGCATCAACAATTTTTGATTCTGATAATAATGCAGCAGACACTTCCAGCACTGAAAGAACACAATTTCCGAGACTATAAAATAGGAAGGTTCCCAGACACTGACTTTCCTAATTATAGAGGAAACTAATCATATGAGTGCCAGATGAATACTTGAAATCACATATCCTTTCTCAGGATAAACAGCTTGTAAGTAATGGGCAGATGATCCATGCATGTATCTATAAGGGCTAAGAACAGATCAGCGGGACATAAATTTAAAGCCATACCAATGATCTGCTTAGCAAAAATAGCAGAGCATGCATTAGATCTGCCTGCCTGTGTTTATCACATTATATTCTTTAAAATCAAATCCATCTTTTATTATTTTACCACACTTTTGTTGGATGTCATTATGAAGATACATGTTTAAACAGCATTGTCTACATAGAGAACTACTTATTTACACGTCGCCAGCCTTCTCAATTATAACACTGGCAGCTTCTATGTAAGCCAGCAGCTCAAATCTTTGGTAAGCTTATTTTTATACTTTTTTGTGTTGTTTGCTTCTGATTAATGAAAAAAGAAGAGAAAAATCCCTTGTATCTTCAACAGATAAGAAATTTGCCACTAGTTCATTATAGATTTTATTTTCTGGCTTGCTAGCTTCTTAATTCATGGCACCAAAGAGCAGAAGGAAGATTAGTTTATGTAAGATCAGAGTGACATTTACACATTTTTTTCATGCAGATAGCAGTATAAAACATTTTAAATAGGAGTAACTGAGAGTTATTTTCTCCCTTCATTTGACATGCTGAAACATATCCAAGGCAATCTTCTATTCTCCAGTAGCTTCCAATTTCTAGATTCAGCAAGGCATCAGCTTTCCTACAAATACGGTTTTAGTTGATAACAGGTAAACAGGGAACTGTGTGTAGCCTTGAATATAGTGCATACCATACAGCTTCGAGGCAGTTTATTGTCTTGACTGAACTAAAGCTACATAGTTTTCCACTTTGTAGTGTGCTTCTTAGTCAATTCATCAATATGAGCCAGATCTCAGCATCTCAGCATCTCAGCCTGGGAAGACAGACTACAACTATTTGATACCAAAGAATTTCTTTTCCAACATCCTTCAGTAGAGGCTAATCAGTCTCCATTCCTACACTTCTTGGAATATGGATTTAAGATTTTACTATCGTCCCATATCGTTTAATGGTTATCTATTTTAAACCATTAGAAATGAATTCTTCATAATCAGCCAAGAGTAGCCATTTGGTAATTTACATGTTCATCCTAGATCTGTCCACCAGAGTCAGAGATTGAATTTAGATCTTTTCTTCATGTAACAACATAATGCTCTGCCTTTTTCATCAATCAGTCCTCCCCAACCTCCCCCCCCCCTCCCCACCAGACCCCTTCTACATCAAGCCAGACCCTGCTGGTATAACATGTGGGTTGAAGATTCTCAGCTTTGGATTTACAAACGACATGATCCTGAAAAGTGTCATTTAGTCTCAGTTTTTTTAATTTAGTCTTGAGGAAATTAGCCTTGCTATAACACCTTGCTAATCAGTTTTATTAAAATAAATAAATAGTATAGAAAATCAGTAGGTAAATAAAGAATTTTAAAAATGGGAAAGCTTAATACCAAAAATGGGAATTTTGCAAAAAAGAATAAAGTAGACGAAGCTTTGATTAAAGAGATAAACACTTTGCCTGGGACAGTCAGGGTTTCACCAAAGGGGAAATGTTTTAGATGGCTCGAAAACATGCTCTTAAATTTGGCTTAAATCTCTCAGATTAAAGAGATAAAACAAAATCAGACTTTAAGCGAGAAACAACTACAGAAAAGTACAAGTTTTATGGAGCAACTGTTGTCTAATGTGACTGAGATCCTAGAGGACATGGATAAAAACCTGGAAAAATGTGATGGGCCCAAACTGGTGCAAGAAAAAGGAGATACATCAAACGAAAATGTGTACGTATGAAATAAAAGGAAATGGTTTAAATAAGCAGACTCAGAAGGTTTTACAACTGAGCTCTTTCAAACTCTCAAGGGACATTATTTATATTTTAAAAAGACAAAAGAAAAAGAAAGGAAGCTGCCCAGTTCATTGTATTAATTTCAAAATAAAACAGGGATAATCATTCCATTTCACTTATGAATATGTGTTAAAATCCTTATTTGGAATTATATATTATCATCAAATAGGCTTTATCTCTAGGATGTAAGGAGAGTTTATTTTCTGAAAGCTCCCCATCAATGTAATTCAACATATGAATAAGTTAAAAAAGGGAATCGCTTATTATCGCTTTCAATATACAAAAAATAATTCAGTAAGATTTAATGCCTTTTTATGATACAAGGAAAAAAAAGAGCAAATCAAGGAACAGAAGTCCTTAACCTGATAAAGGTAATATATCAAAAACTGCAAAACAGGTCTTAATTAATAGAGAAATTCAGGATAGCTACATTTTAACATTTGAAGTGATGAGCACTGGGTGTCATATGCAACTAATGAGTCGCTGAACATTACATCAAAAACTAATGATCTACTATATGTTGGATAACTGAACATAATAAAAAAAAATAAAATAAAATCTTAAAAAAAAAGAAATGGGGAAAAAACAAGAAAAAACCATAGGTCATCATATTAACGAATAAACCAAGCCAGAGGAGGTTATAAAGCGACGCAAGCACTTCAGAGGGATCCTGAGAGGTGCTGACTCTTTGGAACCATAAAAAGCCTCCAAATCACAATCCAGGACTCAGGAGTCAGGAGTAGGTGGCAGGCAGCTTTAGAAGACTTGCACAAAATAACTGTGCTAGCTAGCTGGCTTCTTTTCTTCTTCTCATGTATGTAACTGCTAAAACCCTAATAATTATCCTCAGAACAGATGATAAAGTGTGCCTAGAGAAGCCTATGCCATGGGATTGAAGCTAGGCAAACAGGTAAAGCAGAACCTCAGGTGATTCTAGACCTACAGCACAGAGCAGAGAGAAAAGGGAGAGAGGCATCTCCATCCAGGCCTAAAATACACTAAAATATCCTTGCAACAGCAAAGACCTTCTGCAGTGTCATCATCAAGACTATGGACTTCAGGGCCAAGCCAACTGGGTTTGAATGTCCACTCTACCACTCACCATGTGACTCAGTAACTCTCTTACCCCCAACTCCTCATCCCTGCAGTGGACTAGAAATTGTCCCTACTTTGCAGGATTATTGAAGGGATTGAATGAGCTAATAGAGGCAAAGCATTAGACCAAAAGGGAAGCCTGCCTGGCAACTGAACTCGCTAACACATCCCAGAGGTCCATTTGGGGCACAGGATTTTGGTACACATATGCCTACAAAATGGAATGGGGAATCCACACTAGCTCCCACCTCTAATTATTGTATCATTTAATCATAAATATTCACAGGCAAGCAGGGATCACCATATTTTTGAGATAAGCAAATAACATGATAAAGTAAGATCAAAGCTTAAAAAGAGAACTAATCCTGAAAGGAACAGAAGAGAACTTTTAAAAACATGATTTGTAAACTTGGCAATGGGAGAGAAATCTGTACAAAAATTGTTAGGGTGCCAAGAAAGCAATAAGAGAATAAGACATAGTTGCTAGAAATTACAACTATGACAAATAACCACATTAATAGAAGTACTGTTCAATATAGTGAACATAAAAGAAAAATGAAGAACAGGATCAGTGCTTCTCAAAGTCTCATGTACACACGAATGATCAGGAGATGCTAAAATATAGTCTGGGTCACCAGGTCTGGAGTGAAAGCTGAGATTCTACACTTCTAACAAGCTTCCAAGTGACATTAATACTGTTGGTCCACATTTCACACTTCCGGTGGTAGGGATATAAAAGATAAAGTAAGTCAAGAAATTTTCCAGAAATAGGGGGAGAAAGACAAAGAAGTAAAAGATAAAAACAGATTAAAAAAATAAAAGCTAAATTAAGAAGTAACGTAGGTCTGACAATGCTCTCTGCTTGAGTTGGGACACCCATCTTCTCCTGCCTCCAGTAGATTGAATGATGCCCACCTGCATTGGTGAAGGTGATCTGTGCTCAGTCTACCCAGAAATAATGTTTTAGCAGTTATCTGAGCATTTCTTAGCTCAGTCAAATTAACACATAAAATTAAATATCAGAGGAAAATAAAATTAGTCACAGATGTACCTCAGCAAAACAAAACAAAAAAGAAATCCAGGGTAAGAAACTGGACCTAACAGAAGAGTCTATAAGAAGTGACAGATAAAAATTTGAAGAGGAAATCAAATAGTCCATAAAAATGTCTTCAAAGAGGGGTGCCCACATAGCTCAGTCGGTTAAGCATCTGTCTTCCGCTCAGGTCTTGATCCCAGGGTGCTGGGATCAAGCCCCTTGTCTGGCTCCCTGCTCAGTGGGGAGTCTGCTTCTCCTTCTCCCCCTGCCTTTGCCCCTCATTCATGCTCTTTCTCATGTGCTCTCTCTCTCTCTCTCCCCAATAAATAAATAAAAATCTTTAAAAAAATGTCTTCACACTGGGGAGGGTATGTGCTCTGGTAAGCGCTGTGAATTGTGCAAGACTGTTGAATCTCAGATCTGTACCTCTGAAACAAATAATGCAATATATGTTAAGAAAAAAAAAAGAAGAAGAAGAAGAAAAAGGTAGCGGGAGGGGAAGAATGAAGCGGGGGAAATCGGAGGGGTAGACGAACCATGAGAGACGATGGACTCTGAAAAACAAACAGGGTTCTAGAGGGGAGGGGGGTGGGAGGATGGGTTAGCCTGGTGGTGGGTATTGAGGAGGGCACATTCTGCATTGAGCACTGGGTGTTATGCACAAACAATGAATCATGGAACACTTCATCTAAAACTAATGATGTATGGGGATTAACATAAGAATAAAAAAAAAAAAGCCAAAAAGAAAAAAATGTCTTCAAGGAGAAAGTATATTCTATGACAACAAATTCAGTGTTTAATGACAAACATTCTTAATCACAATATGATGGCATGTGTTTCTTGCATCAATAAGAAAAATGAAAATCAACTTCTCTGAGAAAAACAGAAAGCTGTAAAGGAAAGCCATGAATGCGAATCAGATGGGAAAAAAATATGACAGGATCTTTGGTAATTAATATTCTGTATTAACTTTGATGCTTAGAACATTACTGACTGATACAGGTTGAGAAATATTGGGAGTATTATTTCTTCCTTGTGGGTCCAATCATATGACATACTCGACATGTGGTAATTATAGTTTATTTGACTACAACAAATCTGTATCACTAATCATCATGGAGATACAAATAAAAACCACAATGAGCTATCATTAAAATGACAACCATTAAGAAGACAGTGGGCAATCACCAGCGAGGATTTGGTGAAAAGGGAATTTCACCAACACCAACCCAACACTGTTGGTGGGACTGTAAATTAGTCCAGCCACTATGAAAAACAATATGGAGTTTCCCCCAAAATTAAAAATAGAACTATAATATGATCCAGCGATTCCATTTCTGGGGATATACCCAAAGGAAATGAAAACAGGAATTTGATGAGATACATGCACACCTGTGTTTATCACAGTATTATTCACAATAGTTAAGATATGGAAACAACCCAAATGCCCATCAACAGATATATGGATAAAAAAGACTTGGTATATATACAGAATGAAATATTCAGCCATGAGAAAGGAGGGTATCTTGCCATTGTGATATTGATGGACCTTGAACATATTATGCTAAGTGAGATAAGTCACATAGAGAGAGGCAAGTACTATTATGATATTACTCACATGTGGAATCTAAAATAGTCAAACCAGTAAAAACAAAAACAAAAAACAGATAGTAGAATGGTGGTTACCAGGGAATAGCAGCTGGGGGAAGAAGACTGATGATATTTAAAAGTCACAAATGTGTAACAAGTAGTAAATAAGCCATAGAGATCTAATGCACAGTATAGTTAATACAGATAATAATATCATGTAATTATGTACTTAAGTAATGGGATAAGTATGGCTTCAATGGCAATCATATTAAAATACATAAATGTGGGGCGCCTGGGTGGCTCAGTTGGTTAAGCGACTGCCTTCGGCTCAGGTCATGATCCTGGAGTCCCGGGATCGAGTCCCGCATCGGGCTCCCTGCTCAGCAGGGAGTCTGCTTCTCCCTCTCCCGCTCCCCCCTCTTGTGCTCTCTCTCTCTCTCAAATAAATAAATAAATAAAATCTTAAAAAGAAAAAATAAAATAAAAAAAATAAAATACATAAATGTGTCCAAGTAACATGATCAAATTTAAAATGTAATATGCCATTTATCAAATTAAAAAAAACAAAGATTTTGAGGTAACAAAAAATGTGACTTATTTAGCAAAAGATGGAAAATTTCACATAGCTAAAGAATATAATACAAATCTTATAAGTCTTGTCAATGAAACTGTAATAATGTGGCTGACAGAATTTAAGAGGAAAGGAAAAAAAAGAGCAGAAATGAAAAATGTAGAGAAACTAATTCCTTTCTCCTAGAAAATAATTAGCTGATTTTATAATTAAGTGCCAAATTTTGTTGGATAAATAAAAGTTCAAGTACATTATTCAAAGTAATAATGTACCATATTTTTACAGGGAAGAACTGAAGGTCATCTACCAGCTGGGTTACCACAATGGGAGGTCCAACAAGGCAGAGACCCTGTCTGCTTCATATCTCCAGCAGCTCCCAATAAGTTTGGGCTGAAGGCTGGATAAACAATGGGAATAGGCTGGGAGAAGATGTGAGAAGTAGAGTAAGTGTGCTAAATTAGTAATCGTTCCAGATGGGGAATGAACAGTCATATTTTAAAGTTGATAAGTCAGTGCATATGATGATGATTTCCAGAAGAAACAAGTAAAGCAATGTTTTAATAAAGTGGCTAACTCTGGAGAATAAAACTGAGGCATGGCAGGGTATTTTTTTTTTTCACTTTTTGAAGAAAATAAGCATTCTACTCTTTATTTTACTTCTGTAATGAAAGGTATTTTAAATGACAATACAAAGTTTGAAACACTCTAAACATTTTCAACTCTTAAACTCTATTTTTAAATACACTTTGGATCATAGATTTCCCTCATTTACTTCTTCATTTTACTTAGGAAGACTTCAGCATTCTTCCCAATTTCCTCCAGGACTTTGCACCATCATAAAAAATTTGCACAAGACACCTTCTGACAGCACATAACCCTTTTAAAAAGTTCACTGAAAGGAAGAACACTCACATTCTAGATACAGCCCATGCCTCTATTCACTACCTTTTCCTTTTCATATTCTGTCTGACTTTCTCCTGGGGGTTGAGACAGGCATTTCAAGTGTTAGTCTTGAGTGATCAGTGAGATTCCTTACTTAAACATACATATTGCACCACATAGTGATTATTTTATAAAGCAAATAATAGTTATTTAAATGAGAGAGAACAAAGGAGCTTATTATTTTGGAGTGTGAAGTGTGATAAAGTCATCAACTTTATAATAATACTGACCAGGTGAAGCATATGCCTTTGTAAACAGCTGCTGTTGTTACATTTCTAAGATGTATTCAATCCACCACTTTTTTTTTTTTAAAGATTTTATTTACTTATTTGAGAGAGAGAGAATGAGAGAGAGAAAGCACATGAGAGGGGGGAGGGTCAGAGAGAGAAGCAGACTCCCCGCCGAGCAGGGAGCCCGATGCGGGACTCGATCCCGGGACACCAGGATCATGACCTGAGCCGAAGGCAGAGGCTTAACCAACTGAGCCACCCAGGCGCCCTCAATCCACCACTTTTATATTTTAATTTTTCCTGTTGCTAGGAACCAAGCTTTAGGCACAGTTGCATATAAAGTTATTGGCAAAACCGCAAAGATGTGGGTATCTATTAAGGGCATCTGAACCCCTGATCCTAAGAGTCTCGTCCAACTTTTCCATAGATAAACATTTCCCATTCTCTCTTCCCAGTTTTTTTTCAAAGAAGACATTGGTCTGTAATCTTTACTCTTGATTAAAATCCCACAGCACTTAAATTCCAAGCCCAAGACTTGTCAACCCTTTCCTTAGCAAAACATACATTTCTTGAAATGTTAATATTTCCTACCAACCACAGTAACAAAAACAACAAAAGCCAGAATGTAGCAGGAACTCAAATCAGACTGATTAAAATATATAATTATAGTGGATTCTAAAGATCACCAACGACCATGTATGTAATATTAAAAAGGCAACTGAATTCACGAGCATAGAAGCAGTAAGGTTTAAATGAAAGAAGTGGGCAGGATACTTAATGCACTGACAAAGGAAAGGACATAGAGCACACATTTCTGCACCAACGGGACCTGTTAGAACTCAGGCACATTTGAGAAATAAGTCTTCATGTTGTGAACCGGTGTAAGACTAGATATATCCTCCACCAATATGGCAGGGTCAAAACTCAAAAACTATAATACTAGGGCAGAGAATGCAACAAAGCTATGAAAACACACAAATAGAAGGAAAAGATATCCTTAGGAAACATATTTTACAGAGTTCATTGTGAAACACAACCTGCCTTGGCAATAGCCGATGATGAAAGCCTGCATATGCAGAAATTCAGGTTTTCTACAAGATAAATGAGTAAGGACACGAGGCAGTCCTGGGCAGAGCGATGCAGGGCAGGAACAACACAAGGGACCAGCTATGGCCCCTCAGACTCTGGACAATGAAAGGACAACCACAGATTGGAGCAAATAGAGTTGATCCATATGCTCATCACTGACAGGGCTGTGTGCTTATTTGTTTTCACCAATTCTTAGTGAGAAGTTAGAGGTTAAAGTTAGAACTCCCCTGCTTGTTATTTATAGTCTAATATGTATGCATGGGGGCTTGGCTTGGCCAAGCTTATTCCCTTCTACAGATGCTACCCATTAAACACTTTCCAATATCCGAAAAGCACTTATATAAAGATTGCTTTTCCCTTTATTTACTGCCTTCTCAGCTGTTCATGAGTCAGACTATGTTCCTGTGTTGTTGTAATTTTTGATTGGACATTACTCAAGATCTGAAGCTTACACAATATCCCCGCACCTAAATCAAGCATTGTTTCCCTTGTCAAATTCAATTAACATCATATACCAATTATGTACTATGAATTACTTGACAAAGATTATCAAGAAATCTTAATATGAATCCTTGTATTGTACTTAATATGATGAAATCTGTGAATAAGTCTGTGATTGATAGTGGTTTGTGTTTAGTAATGTTGAGACTCTTTTGAACGTACTGTGAGATAGAATAAATAAGCCAATATGCTGGTGTCTCTGGTAATGTGGTTTTCCACTGTGGGAGAAGATAGATATGGATACTGAATGGGCAAGTGGTGGAGAACTCTATGGTGTTGGATTTGAACTACAGTTACCTAGGGAAACTCATGACTATAAACACACACACACGCACGTGCATGTGTGTGTTTGTGTGTGTACTATTGTGTTCTGAATAGTCTAGAAACAAAGACATCAATAGCCATGTGCACTCTTAATAGCCAGACTCTGGCGCATGCAAAATATAAGATGAGCCTGAAACATCTCATGCCAAAAACAAGGAAGTGCTCAAAGACTGATGGGATGTATCAAAACAAAGTAGAGGCTGACTTCAAGGAGCTCGCATTGGCCACAGTATTTTTTACAGAAAAATATTAAATAGTAAATATAAAAAGAATGATAAAATTATAAATATCTCCTTTTTTTCCAACAAATGCAACAATTGATTTGAGTAGGAATATAAATGGATTCTTAACAAGATTTGGGGAATAGGCTATTCACAAGGTCTGAAAGTAGCACCCCACATATTATTTATTAATTACACAAAGGAAAGGCTATCTTCACAAGAGAGAGATCTGGTGGATTTCACTTCCCCAAGTAATGAAGTTCAGCATCACAAGTATCATGGGATGCCTGACATGTTGTACCTGCTGATGTGATGCAATGTGAAGTCCATGCCATCTAGGAGATATTCTTGCCATATATATTTAACCTGAGTATAATCATGAGGAAAACCTTACGAGAAATCCAGATTGTGGGACATTCCAAAGACAACTGGCCCAAAGTCTTCAAAAATGTCAGAAGCTATGAAAAACAAACAAAACAAAACAAAACAAAACAAAACAAATGGCAGGAAGTTGTTTTAGACTGGAGAATCAATAAGTATGACATGGCTTGACATAACAAAATAACCAAGTGTGGTCCTTGCCTCAACCTAGAAAAGAAAACAGCCATAAAGGACATTTGAGGGACAAATGTGGTAATGTGCACATAGGCTGCATATTAAATAATATCACCGAATCAGTGTTAAAGTCTTTGGATGCCATAGTAATGGCATGATATTTGAGAATGACTTTACACTTAGGAGATACATATTGAAATATTAAATGAAAAGTGGTATGATATCTCCAACTTGATTTCAAATAAATCTGCTCAAAATACACACGTGTACATATCGATGTATACTGCACACGCATGCCATTTATCTCATGTTTTTGTGTGACTTTGGGTGTGGGATCTATGCAGGTGAGAGTAAATGTGTGAGAAAGAAGGCAAATGTGTCAAAATATGAAGAAATGCTAAATCGAGGGAAATAGGATGTTTGTTGTAGTAGTATTTCAACTTCTCTATAGTTTCATATTTTTTCATAACTAACAAACAAAAAAGGGGAAAATTTTTGCTGGTGAGGGGGAGGGAAGTAAAGCAACCAGAAGGTGCTGTTGATTGAATTAAAGAAATCACTTTTCAATTGCCACATCTGGGCAGTTGGATTTTTCAAACCTCACACTGGTACCTCACACTTTCATAATCTCAGTAGAATTCCACCACCAACTGTCGAATCCAAAGTTTCTTTCCAATGTGTCTGAAAGCAGAAACTGTGTTCCAGATACAGAGAATCAAAATGAGTTATTAAAGTCATCCAGAATACTAGTAGCCAAGACATTATCAGACTGATGAATCTAAGCCAATTTTCTGACTTCTAAAATTGTTTATCTCAATTCAACATCCTCAATACTTCTATCTCCAAACATATTGTATTAACACTAAGCATGTTTTCATGTTGGAAAATTTGAAAAGGTGAGGTGAAAACTTGAAAGATATTTGCATCCATCAAATAGACTTAACACTCAAAATCCATTTATAAATCCAAATTTTTATGCTAAAAAATTGTGGTGACATTCTTATAGACTGAATTACTTCATTCAGAAAATGATACCCCATTCTTATTTTATTTTATTTTTTTTAGGTTATGTGCTATTTAACAGAGAAACTTTGTATAGGGTATTCCTGTCTATATGTTTACCAGGATGCCTTTCACATAGAATGCCTATTTTTTTCATAACATTTTTGAAGATTCTTATTCAGATGTTATCTATAAAAAATGTTAGAACAATTTTTAGTCACAAAGGAATTTAAGTTTACTTTTGCCTTATTTGGCTCAACACAGTGCCCTTCAGAAGTCCTTGTCATCACTGAAGTATAAAGCTTGCTTCAGATCTATGTCCTTCCCATCTGAATTGTAAGCACCTTGAGGATAGGAATGAGGTCTTCTGTCACACTTAAGATATATCTTGCATATGTTTGTCTCTCAAGAGTTGATTAGCTGATTTCATAGTTGAAAATAAATGCAATATATTCCAACAGGCTTAAAGTTAGTGTCACATAAATCTGACATAATTTGTGCACAGTAATCTGACATCTTCCGACAAAAGGATGGGACGAAATTATGCCTTATGTACCTGACCATTTCTATGCATTAAGCCATATGAAATACCATGTCTTTGCTGAGCAGAGACTATTTAGAAATACCCAATTTAAAAGAATGTTTAAAGGTCATCAAGCATGATTACATTCTGTTCAACACTGTAAAATGCACTCAACTGTAAATGATTATTGAGCAAATTATGAATGATTCATTCATGGCAGATTTTTCATTAGAAGGTAATGTCTCCTTTCCTGTAAAGTCAACATTATGATCCGGGATGCCGTTTATTCGAACCATCCTGCTATTAAACATGATATGAAAAGAGAATCTTCTTAAGAGTCTCACATCAGTTAGATGACTCTCCACCTAAAAATGAACACATGCACCATGATCAGTGAAGGGAGAGGTGTGTGTGGTATGTGCAGAATATGATCTGAGGGAACGTGTGTGTATGTATGAGTATGTGCACACTTTTCATCACTGATCTTTGATTTATGACTGAAAGTCAATTATATATAGTTATTTCTTTTGCTTAAAATATTAGACTTTAAAGGATTCATAATTAACCTATTAGTCACAGAAAAAAACAATCAAATGAGATTTTTGGATATTTTCCAAGTATTAGCTGAGAGAGGCTTTGGGAGAAAGAATGCCAGGGTCATTTGTAATGAGATTTGTCCAAAGCCGGGGCCTTCAGTGGTTAGAGGATCATTTAAACTAGGGGAAGCATTAGCTGGTAAGAGCCCCAGGAAGGTCAAGACAGTTTCTGGAACAATAAAAGTGGATTTCAGGAGCAGGTCCCCTACTTCCAAGCTTTAACTGCAAGTAATTCTGTTATGGCAAAAAGTCCTTTGGTATTATATGTATCAACAGCACTAGCTAAAAAGATTTATCCAAGGGGCGCCCGGGTGGCTCAGCCAGTTAAGCATCTGCCTTCAGCCCAGGTCATGATCTCAAGGTCCTGGGATCAAGCCCCACATCGGGTTCCCTGCTCAACGGGGAGCCTGCTTCTCCCTCTCTCTATGATCTCTCTTGTTCTCACTCTGTCTCAAATAAATAAATAAATAAAAACCTTTAAAAAAATAAATAAAAAGATATATCCGAGTAATAATGTGTTTATTTTTGAGTTTAAAATACTCTCCACAGCATCTTTTTACCACTGAGAATTAAAAGATGCTTTCACTGCCTGTGAAATTTACAAGGCCACTGCTGACTCTTCATATTTTAAAAGATATAAACAGGAATTTTGAAAAAATTACAAAAAAACTCTCCCTATCTATAGATGAAATTTGTCATTTAGCAAATTTCATGACTGACATATTACCCTTGAATAGGGGTTATACATACACAATATTGAGAGAATAATCACCAAGTATTTCAATTTACTTGATTTAATAGGCTTTTAATCCACTCTAAGGAGTATAATTTGATTAATAAACTGCGAGCCAGATAAGGAGCCGGTAGCATAGGACTCATTTAATTGAATCCATGGAAAAGTTCAAGAGCCAATCCATTGATCCTGGCAGGTACACGATTCCTGCCCGGGTGCCCCAAATCTGACTTGCTTAATGCCAGATATCAGTTTCCATTGTTTATCGATTTCTGCATCAGGATTCTAGCCCAAAGCAGCTCTACAGGATAGGGGGTCGTGACTGTGCATGCAAGAAAAAAAAAAAAGGTGGCTTGAGCCCTTATCTCCCCAGTCCTCTCTTCAATCTGATACAATCCAATCTGGTAACCTTTTACTGGGTCTGAAGGAAATGGGCACAGGACATGCACTAGTTCATGCACCTATTTACATTGTGAGACTAAGCATGTGCCAGGTGCCTGGCAGCACCGTAAGTCACCGCAGACTCAGAGATGAGAGGAGGAGCCCATGCACGGTGCTCGCGATCTGTTCAGAGAGTGAGAGATAAGTAGTAGCAGGGGGATAAGTGAAACTGCAGAGACACGGACAGTCACCGGAGTTTAGAGGGGAGGGAAAATGGGCGAATTTTCAGTAGTGCGATGTAGCTGAACATAAAACCCCATTGGACTGTGAAGATCCAAGAGGAACAAATTGAGGGATGGTATTGTATTCGGCATCCATCCAGAATGCATCGGGAGATTTTTAGGAACTGAGTGGCAGTATCCATTTGGAAGTTCATAAGGTGATAGTCTAGAAGGCACAGTTTCAGCTCAGTGAAGGATGTTTTATCAAGCCATACATGATGGTTTCTGAGTAACACATAAAAAGGTAAATCACTGAGGAAAGTAGCTATAATTCACGATGACATAAGAACTGCTTTAAAACATAAACACAAAGAAAAGGTTTCTTAAAGTGGAAAGAGAGAGAAGGTGGGACTTAAAATGGACAATACTAAAGGATGATTTTAAATCTCTTTATGTTGACATGTAAATGGTTTTGATCAGGCAATTCCAGAAAGCTGTGTGACTTTATGTAATATTTAAATTCAAAATGAGGTGCCCAGAGGTCTGACAGAAGCTCGCATCTAGCGGGCTTATTCCCCAAGGGTTTGATGTGTCCCAGACACCCACCTAGGGCCCTTCCCTCGTGGAGGGCGTAGAGCCCAGGAAACATAAAACCCAGGGATGCTGTGAGGACGGCCTACGCACTTCTCAGCAATGTCTCCTTCAACAGGTGGGGAGAATCAAGGCAAGGCTAAGGACCATGTCCCTAAAATGGTCACCCAGGATCTGCCATGCCTTCCTGCCCCTGGGACCCCCCTGGGGAACAGGTCAGGACTTTCTGATTTCGGCCTGCAGCTTAGTACACTCACACTTGTGGGGGTCTGCCTGAACCAGGGTCTCAGCAAGAAATCCCACACAGGGTGCACCCACTCTCTATTCAAGCACCCACAGGCACTGGGATAAAAGGATGGATTTAAGAGCCAGTAACCCCTGTCCATGGAGCGAAAACACATAACAGAGCGAACACTGCCGGGCCAGTCCTGTGTAAACATCATGAGAACACACATTACGGCAGGATAATACTGAAGGGTGGTTGTTTATCCTATATTTAACTTTGCTATAGGAAATGTTTCAATGTGCTTTGAATTCTGATATCAAATGATACCAATTTTTTTTAAAAATAAACATTTTCATTTAAACTTCAAGTTATAAAAACCTGTATGTTCACACTAAAAAGAGAGAAACATGTCAGATTAGAGCGTACGGCCCGTTTTCTATTAAAAGCTTCACCTCATTTTTACTATTAATTACGTACAAGTGCATTTACTTCATTTTTGTAAATGGATGGCAGCTATAAATGACACTGTGGTTCCTAAGTAAATGCCAAGTGAAGGTAGTCCACACTGGGGCCCTAACCTCGAAATGGCTAATGACAAATTACTGAAAAACACAGCATTAACATATGCCCTTTTACAGCAAATAAAGCTAACCACAACTAAGAGGTATTTACTTTTTGTTTTCATTTACAAGGCATCAGTTCATCACACACACACACACACACACACACAGCCTAAGATTCTCGCAGCATTTCAAGTTAGCGTCATGCCTAGATACCCTGTCTGAACACCAGGATGATGCTCTCCTTGTCACACTATCATGTAGAGCACACACAGAGTTGCCTTTCCAATCTTGGTGGTAGATTAATTTCATTCCATCCACAGTGCACCTTAGTGTATTTGTGACCAAGAGCATACACTTTCAAAATGGCTGGGGAAGATGAAGCATGCCTATTTAGGTTATGGAATAAGCAAAGGAAAAGGAAACAAATTAACCAGACAGACATTATGGTAGACATTATGGGGGTGGATTCCTACTTCAGTAAAGATGATGTCAAAGTCTTCCTTCAACAAAGCTGCTGTGTATGTTGGTAGACCCAGAGAGAAAGCACTCTTTTTCTTCTTAGAAGGCTTCCTCTGGAAGGGACTGAAGGCACTCTACCAGTTTTGAGAAGACGTGGCTGCTTGTTACTGCAAAACATAGCAGGAGGTGACCAGTGATCCTGATATTGGCACAAAGTCTCTAGGGGTTTAAGTCAAGGGGACTGAAACAATCAAGGGAAGTACTGTAGATAAGCTTCCAACCTCTGCTGGTCCTTGAAGGTTGGACAGGGCTGTCAGGTCTTTGGCCATTTTTTCTCAACTCCAAACTCACCCATCTACACTCCATTCTTGATGCTTGTGATGCAACTCTGCAGACTCAATTTTCTGAATTCCTTTGCCAGAGGGCTTTTGTTAGATCCTGTCGGGGACATGTAGGGGAGTTTGGAATGCAGGAGAAGTGGATGGAAATGTCCTCATTCCTGTCTGCTTGCTGCTCATGTCAGCAATGTCCCAGGAATGGAAAAACCCTAGGAGTGATTCTTTGTCACAGAGGCAGCTTTGTTTCCAGCCTCTGGCTTCTTCTGGAACTCCCAGGACCAGTTTATCTTGCCCCACTAAGGAACCCAGAGCAACCAGGTCTTCAAGCAAGGAAGGCAGAGAAGGGAGAAGGGCTGAGAAACATCAGATTTGGGAGCTCACCATCAGTTTTGTCTGAATCTATGTAGATGATCCACTCCAAGTGCCAGGGTCCAACATCTTCCCAATCAATGCTATAACTTTCACATTAAAGATGGGAAGAGTCTGTGAGCTTAGGTGTAGTTCTGCAACTTGTTGTAATTCTATAAGACTTTGGATTTGATTTTCCATAAGTCAGCTCTACAGCTTCAAGGAAAAATAGCATCATCAGTGGCAACAGCAACAAATGTTCTTTTAGGCCAACATATAAATTCTCTGGTTTTTGGAACATGTCCTGAGCTTGTGATTTTCTCTCTCTAAGTTCCCATCCATTTGGTCTCATAGTCCTTGTTATCATCATAGGCGAATATGGCAAGGACAGGACTATCCAAGGCACTGGCTTTATTAGATGGTTTTTCACAGTCCATCATAGTAAATATTCTTCTAAGACTTCTCTGAAGGGTCGTGAACCATCTAATAGGATGACTGTCAGCTGGGGTAAAAGTAATATATCTGTCTGCTAGGGATTATTGGCTCTGATTTGAGATTGACTCATGGTATCCAAAATGCCTTTCTTGTCTGTCATGTTTCTGACAACATCACCATCCACAGATGCATAGAATGCCTAGTCACTGGATGGTGCTCACACACTGCCTCTGAATAGTGAAATCAGTCACTATAAAGGACATATGGTGATGGGCTATGTTCTTTGACTTTTCTCATATTATTCAGTCTCCTATCACCCGGAAGCAGCTGGCCTGATGGAATGGCAATCAGCCTAGTAAAGCTTAGTTGTGGTGCCAGATGGTGACAACATTCAGAAAGGCAAAGTCACTGAGGGAACCCTGACAGGTGCTCTGAACTAGCAAGCAAGGTATGGTGCCATTTTTCTCACAGTCAAAAAATACATGTGCAGGATAAAGAGGTGGAAGTGGGGGTAGCTACTATCACTATTGCACCTAACACCCCACTGATAGAATGTTTGATTTACAGCTTCTCTACCTGGGCTCTGTTCGTTCAGATGTCTTAGTACCCAAGAGCGCAGGGGTACTCTGCATAGGAGGATACAAAAATAGTTCCATTTACTAAAAGCTGAGACTGCCACCTGGCCATGTCCTCAAACACTGAACTAACAGAGAAAAAAAGAGGGATACTGGTTGGCTGGAGTATCATCCCAATTACTAAGGGAAAATTGGGTTGCTCCTACATGATGGTGAATGGGTATGATATAGAAGGGATTCCTATGTCACCCCTCAGTATCTCCATGCCTAAGAGTAAGAGTTAATGAAAAACTATGACAACTTAATAAAGATTTCTGTGTTTAAGACATAAGGGAAGATAATTTGGGTCATCATATAAAATCATTTTTTAAAAACCCTATAAATTGAGATTATGGCTGAGGGAAAAGGTAGCACAAGATGGGTTATAGAAAAGAGACATTATAAAAAAATCTAAACTCTCATTACCAGTTACAGAAATAGGAACTGTATCAATTACACATATTTTTCCCCTTCCTTCCTTCCCTCCCTCCCTTCCTTCTTTTCTTTCCTCCTTTCTTTCTTCTTTCTTTCTTTCTCTCTTTCTTCTTTCTCTCTTTCCTTTATCTGATATATATACACACTTACAGATACACATACAGATACATATACACATATATATACATACACATACAGTATAATACATGTGTGTATGTAGAGACTATATACACATTATATAGTGTGATAGATACATGTATATATAGACAGACTGTATATATGTATATATAAATGTATAAGTTATACATATATAGTTTATATATCTACATATATGTTTGTGTAGTATATATATAGTGTGTACATATAGATATATATATATATACACACATATATATATATGTTTGTGTAGTAATAACTTTTTCCTCCCTCCTTATTTCTTCTAGTTACTTTATATGTTTATATCTTTGTGGTTAACTTTATAATTTAATTTATTCTGTAGGATACAAGATATTCTCTTGCAAGTTTGAATAAACTACAAAAAGAATTAGTTTCTCCCAGAGATGGACAGTATGATTATTGGAACTTGTGTCTTCCATTTTTGGGGGAGGGCTCAGACAGTCCTTGTATGAGTGATTGCTTCTAGCTGGGTACACCTAGGAAGTATTCACCATTGTGGGGAAGAAGTTCAAATACATGTAAAAGGGTGTGTATGTAGTCTGCGTAGCTGAAGGGGTATTAAATGCAGACTCCTTTAACTATTGTCTCTCAACTCCAAATCCGCCAGCTATTCTCCATTCTTTAACATGCTGGTTGGGCACTGACATACTAAGTTACTCAAGCTCTCTTACCAGCTGGTTTCTTGCTGGATTATGCCAAAGCAGCCACCAGCAAGAGGCTTCCTTCTTCCTGTTGGGTTGCTTCTTGGTGGCACCTTCTCCCAGCAGCCGCATGGCTCTATATCAGCTCTTCCTTCCAGCCTGGAGCTTCTTCTCAATTATGAGGACTAGTCTCATCATAGTCTTTTAGAGATCTGAACCCCAACTCAGAGAGATCTCCCCTGTGACCTTCTAGATTCTGAGAAACCTAATTTCTTTCCTTATTCCTCTAACATCAGGCGTGGTAGCATCTTCTTCCAGCTATCAGCAATCAATTCCCCACGTTGAATCCACTCTGTGAAAACCTAGTGGGATTTCTCATTCCCTGACTGCGAAAGGGATACAGCAGAGTTTAAATCAGTGACGTTGGGATTTCAATGTGACACGTTAAGTACAAGTAACAAAGAGTATAAACTAGGAATGGATACAATGGATATTATGCAAGAGAAATCAATAAATCTGTCAACCTGGATTTGAAGTACAATTGAGAAAGGGGAAAAAAAAATCAAAGATAAGCTGAGGCTGAGTAAATGGAATATGAGGGTAGGGATTATGGGTGTTGTGCTACATGTTGAACATGAGGTGTTTGGAAGACATCTAAGTGGGAATTTATCACAGGTAAGTGCAAGAATATCCCATAATATTAAAAATAAAGATTTGAGAATAATCTTAAGATCAGTCTATTTAACCTAGGGGAGTAGATGAGATCACTAGATAGGAGAGTGTAGCAAGAAGAGAAAAAAGCAAACAAATAACCTTGAGGAACATCCACATTTAGGAGATGGAGAAGAACAACAGGTCAGTGGGAGAAATAAACAAGGGTCAGGCAAGGGAAGAATGACGAAGAAGGAATGAAATCCCTTAAGAAAGTGTTATAAAATCCAGGGAAGCCGTAAAAAGGGGAGCCTAAAGATGAGGGAATGGTCAGCTGTGTCAAATGCCTGAGCAGGAAAGCTAAGCCGATGCCAAGTACAATTATTATAGAAAGTGAGTAACTCTCCAAAATACCACTTTCCAACCAGCCAGCTGTCCTGTGGGAATGTGACACATCATCAGTCCTGACTTAATAAGAATGACACCAACAGTTAGCATACATAGAAACAGGGAGAACGCTGCCAACATCGTGTATCACATCCCTAAATACAACCCATACAGACTGTTTCCACATGCTTCATACTCTAGACCCGAGAACTCTATGAATAACTGCATGAGTCTGCGGATGGTGCCTCAACTCTGAAGTAGAAAAATAGTTCCACTTAATGACTCTCAAGGAAGCAATGTTTTAGATCATTTTTTTTCAATTCTTCACTGGCATAGCATTTTGTTCTATTTGATTGGCAACATGTAAATATTATCATTATATCTTCCTTTATTAGTGACAATGTTTCTTTCTTTTTTTTTCCTACCAAAGACTTAAGCTGAAGGAAACAAAGAACAGTTACAGTTTCATGAAATTTTCTAATGGGGATTGGAAGAAAGGATTTATCCCCTGGGAAATTTGGGGATTGCCCTGGTTTGCTTGTCTCTCTCCACTCACCCACCCATGGCTTGTCATTCACATACATAAAAGAAGCAATCATTGGGGAACACCTCTTCCATTTCTGATGATGCACAATGGTCAAGGCCATGAAAGGTCAAATGACTGAACCTGATGTAGCTGATGATTCTTTAAAAGCAGACCTACAGTCATATTCAAAGAAGATACATGGCAGGCACACAAGAAGTATTTGTTGAATAAAGGTGCAAAGGGCTGTATGATGACTGACAGACACTTCTTTTCTAGGTACGTGGCTCCTTTATAATTAGGGGGTGAATTACTATATTTAAGACAGAGGTAGAGCATTGTCAGAGATAGCACCTGCTAAGAATAGTCAGAGCCTATCAAATATTGATGACCTGTCATTGCTAGAAATAGCTTCACCTATTAGCAGCAACAGAAGCAGGGTGTTGTGGATCATGATATCCAATATATCAGCCCCTTGCATGAAATGCAGACATAAAGTTGATGACCATAAATATATTTCTGAGCGCTTATTTACCATGTCATACCATGGAAAGCACAATGGGAGAAGGAAGCAGAAACTGTAGCTTCTGCCATACAGAAACATCATTTATGCAAACACAGTCTTCTCCCTGCATATCTATACATCATTCCATTTCTTCAGGGCCAGTATATTATTAAGGTGATTTTTATTAACTTTATTCATAAGCAAAAATAATATCTATAAATCATTTTGCTTGTGATTCCAGAAGCCCTATGTTTCAGGATGTTAAGAGTCTCCATCCATACCAATGTTAGAGCAAGCTTCCACGCTTACACAAAACACTCTAGCTTTGCTGTTATGGTCCTTGAGTCAGCTTCTCTGCTGAGTCCTGGTGCACAGGATGTTGTGAGATGCAGCCTGCCACGGACCCCAGGGACTCCACACATTGTCACTGAGAGTAACAAGCATCAAGGCTCTGAGCACTCCCCCCATCCCCCCTTATCAGGAATGTGGTTTGTAGCGATCAACCTTGAGGAATGAGGGAACATGCCCACCCCACCCCCCATCCCTGACAAACAGCAGCTTGCTTATTATAAAAGTGGCAGATTCTCCAAGTTCGGGCTCCTCAGCTGTGACAAAAACCTTCAGAGTGCAGTTTCTATCTGGAATCTTCCATGTCACTTCCACAGGACTTGGGGGGCTTGGGGAGCCAACACAAAGACTGGACACTCATACCTCCTGCTATGACATGAGTAACTGAGCCTCATGTCTTCTGCCAGCATCCACGCAACTATGACACGCTAACTTACAGTTTGTACGTCTGGTAAAATCCTAGAGTTGAAAAAGTTTACTGCTGAGAGAAGAAAATGTGAAGAGATAACAACCCTATTTGCCAAAAAGTTTAGGTTTCAATGTCTGTCTTCTTATCCTGATTCTGAAACAGGAAGAGTACCAATGTCTATCTTTGCTTGTGTCCAGACTATCCGGGGTTTCCTTATCAGCATCTGCTAATTCTTGAACAATTACTCAGAGCTTATTTTGTTTGTTTGGCTGGTTGGTTGGTTTTTGTTTTAACCATGGAATGATGCATAAATGTAATAAAATACATTCTTTTAAAAAGTCTTCAAAGATTTTTACTTCTCCTTCAACCATGGCTGCCTGAGATCCACTTAATTAGTTTAGATCAACATTAGAACCCTCCTTGACTTCATTTATCTTTATTTAGAAAATGATCACATTATATGACAAATGTTACCATGGTTCATTTTGGAGGAGTAAAACCACACATTAGCTGTGATATCATCAGTGTGAAGTAGTAGTTTACTGATTCAGTAATTTTATAATACCTGATAATCAATTCCATTAGTTCTCAGCAATAATATGAAAGGTTTTGGTCATCAAGTAAAAAAGTATACAGTGATGATTCTTGAGGGTGTTTTTTTCCTTTTCCCATTTGTCCCAGACAACTGCAGCCCTGACCATTGCTACTTGCTTCCCCAGCCCTTTATCCCAGAGTCCATATATCCTGAATGTGATGTCTGTCACCATAATGGGGAAGCTGAGATTCACTACAGAAGGTGAAATATGGTGGCATTGTGTTATACGGATGCTTTTTTGAAAATGTTTCAGAAAGTGGGATCCATCTGTCTGTCTAATAAATATTTTCACACATGTTCTCACTGGAGAATTAAATAAATACACAAATTTTTAGCAACATAAATTAGCATTTATCATTATAAAAGGAAAATTGTGTACAGAAAGTTAGGGGTTATACATGTTATAATTACTTATACTGTTTGAAAGTAAGCTGTTTTACAGCAATATCGAAGTATCAATGTTTTCATAGTTAAATCTCTGATAGTTCTGATTTCAGACTGTCCACAGTAAATGATTATGAAAGATATGCCTCATTTATTCTGACCAAATCAGGTGCAATTACAAAACAGGACTAAGGTTAGTTGTGATAATTTACTATTCAAAAACATAATCTATACTAAACAGATATAATTAATAGAACTAATAATTAAGTAATTAATAATATAATGTTATTATATTGTCTGATAATAAAATTAATAGATAATACTAACAGAACCAGTATCCTTAAAATTTTAATATTCCAAAAGATTTATCATAGCTCTGACCCTGGGGGTGCATCCTAGCTTCTTCCCTCCTACATTCTGATTCACGAAATATTAAAAAGGAAACAAACCAAAAAAGAAGAATCTTTTAGGTGGATTATAACGACCTTTATTTTAGGCATCTAACTGACGTCTACTGAGCTTTTACTATTTCCCAGGCATTGTGGTAGGCATTGCAGGTTTAGTGTACAAAATAGTCCCAATGCCTGTTCCAGTGGTGATTGCAATCTATTATATAAAAAACATATAGGCATGAAAATAAAGAATCATTGGGGCACCTGGGTGGCTCAGTCATTAAGCATCTGCCTTCAGCTCAGGTTGTGATCCTGGGGTCCTGGGATCGAGCCCTGCATCGGGCTCCCTGCTTGGCGGAAAGCCTGCTTCTCCCTCTCCCACTCCCCCTGCTTGTGTTCCTGCTCTCACTATCTCTCTCTCTCTGTCAAATAAATTTTAAAAATTTTAAAAAAAATCTTTAAAAGAAATAAAGAATCACTGAAATCATTTTGATATTGCTTATCAAATTCTAATGATTCTACACACCTAGGTAGTCCCATAACCATGTAGAGTCGAGGACTTTCTTCTTGAAGATTTCTGTGGTAGTCTGAAAAAATCTGTATTGACAAATAGGTTCCAATCCACGTTTAATTGTAGGCAAGCTAGCTACCAAATACATCTTTCTCTTGAGCATCAGCATCTATTCATGGCCTACATTGAGTTAGAACTTGAATTTCTCTAGGCCAGTCAAGAAATATCTCTTTTCCATGTCCCAATGTCTATTCAATCAACACTCTTCTCATTGAATTTAATTCATCTCTCTGGTTTCTTCTAGGAAGGATGAGCATTCCTTAATCTAATATTTTCTCCATATTACATTTCAGACTTTGCTGTATTTCCTTACTGAACCACATTTCACGATAATTCAGTCAGATGTAAATAATTTTTTTTTCCTAAAACACACTTTGACATAATATGCTTAATAACTGAGATTGAGACCAGATATTATTTGCACCAGTTTTGGTGTTATGTTCAGTTATAAGCTCCCAGTTCTTTTCTTTTTCCATTATTCATTTCTAAAACCACTAAAACAGTTACTTGTTCAAAGCTTGAAGGATTTCAAGGCGAATGTTGAAATAACTGTCAGATAATATCAGTGCACTCTGCAACAAAATCAATTTCTATATGTTCATACTCAGTTGCAAAGGCAAGACACCTGCACTTTGACTACCTGCCTAGCGCAGTCAATGCCAATGACGTTTCTCACATGGCACATCGTGCCTGTTATGCAAAATGTGTCACTCTATCAACTCAGTTGTTACTTTTAAAATGTGACCCATGTGGGGGCTCAGTTGGTTAAGCGGCCAATTCTTGATTTCGGCTCAGGTCATGATCTCAGGGTCCTGGGATCAAGCCCAGCATCAGGCTCCATGCCCAGCCAGGGAGTCTGCTTATGGATTCTCTCTCCCTCACCCTCTGCCCCTCTCCCTGCTCTTGCTCTCTTTCTATCTCTAAAAATCAAATCAATCAATCAATCAATCTTTAAAAAATAAAATAAAGTGTGACCCATTTGATTACTGCTTAGGAGAGATGAGTTGAAGAGTGAGAAAGATGAGTTCAAAACTGCAAATCAGGGGAAACATAAAGACTGAAAGCATCTGCAATCTGTAGACATACCAACATCCCTCTTCTTCTTTGCCTTGGCTACCCTAGAAGTAGTGAAAGTGAGCATCCCGGGGCACAACTTCACACCCTGGGAATGGCCAGGTAAAGCCGCAGAAAGTGCCGTGGTGAATGAAACCAAACGCATCCACAACTTAACTAGAAATTATAATAACCTTTTGACTGCCCGGTACTTTGAATAAATCATTGTATTTTTAACTATTTCACTAAATAAAAAGGCGAATTAAGAGAACTGTTTCAGCCACATGGATCCCATAGTCCTGGATAGGTATCTTCCCTGGTGTAGTTATCAACAATTAAAATACAGTTTGTAAACCTCCACTTGCCACAGGAGGATGCCTCCCTCCTTTCCTCTCTTGTTCACTGCAATCTCTCCCTCACTATTTGTGCTCCAGCAGAATTCTTTCAAGTTCTTTCAAGTTCTATGTTCTTTCTCATCTCTTCATACTGTTTCTTGTGCATGGGATACAATTTCTCTACTGCAGCCCTCCTTCTCTCTTAACTCAAGTGAAATGTCTCATCATCAGTGAGACTTCCAATCACCAAGACTCCTTTGCTCCCTCCTGCTCTGAACTCTTCCAAAACCCTCTATTTTCTGTCACTCAGCTTTACTGCAGTTACTAAGTATCTTAGTGCCAGAGTGTGAGCTTCATGAGGACAAGGGCCACATCTCCTTAGTTCACAATATCACACAATGCCCTGCACACAGGGGATTATCTATGTAACATATTATAAACAGTATATATTTTATATATATGAAAATTCATAAATATACATATATAAAAGTAAAAATCTGAAGTGGATGAGCAGGTGGTAAAGTCATCACAATATTTCACTGAAATGGTTCTTTTATTTGTTTTGCATATGTTTGTGTTTTCAAGAGACCATACAGCCCAGAGACATACTATACTTCACTACATACTATACTTCACTACATTGATACTGCATCAATGTTATGGATTTTCACGGTATGAGAACAAAACCTAGATCATAATAGTTGGCAAAAAGAGAGATCTGGGGAAGAAGCCATCCAGAGCACAACTCTAATCCACAGCACCAGCTGACTATATAATCTCAGTTTACTGCCGGCCAGATAGCAAATGACACTTTCCTTTTTTAGTTGTGTATTTATGATAGAAGTGTCCTAATGAGAAGCTGTCTGGATACAACTTTTCAAAGACAGTTTTTTTTTAATTTTTAAAATTAAAAAAAAAATTTTAAATTAAAAAAATTTTTTTTTTATTTGACAGAGAGAGACACAGCGAGAGAGGGAACACAAGCAGGGGGAGTGGGAGAGGGAGAAGCAGGCTTCCCGCAGAGCAGGGAGCCCAATGCGGGGCTCGATCCCAGGACCCTGGGATCATGACCTGAGCCGAAGGCAGACGCTTAACAACTGAGCCAACCAGGCGCCCCTCAAAGACAATTAATTGAAGTCCCTCCAAATGGGTTCCAATTAACTTAAAAGGTAAATGGATCCTTTAAAATGCATATTCAAACAATGTTTAACTTTTCCAGAACCATCGAAAGGGTAACATTATATAATGGCTGATCAAAGGTTTTCATAAAACAAACCAGAGGCTACACAAATCTCAAAAGCAATAATACTTGATCACATATTATCAGAATTCACTTGGCTTTATATTAATTGCCTCACCATCATTAATTCATCTAAGGTTTGTTAAAATTAGCTTTAATTTTATTTATAATTGATCATATTTTGTTGGAATCTATAAAGAATATTTTGAGCAGTATTAGAGAAAGTAATAAAACCACAATTACTAAAGATTCAAATCCAGATGGATGCTTACAACTGGCAATAATGTATATTTGCTAAACTATTGTAATCTTAACATTTTTGTATTGCTAACATGTGTAATGCAGAACTGAGATAGCCAGAAGAACGGAGAAATATGCATTAAAAAAGTGCCTCCAATTTTTCTTCTACAGGTGTCCATACTTATCACCTAGGGAAAATGATAAATAGAACAAGGGTAGTGAAGAAGAATAAACGTGGGATGTTTCTTGATGTACCAAGCAGAATGTGAATATGACATTTTATTAGAGCAGAGCATTCTAATGTCATAAAATAAACTTAACAACATTAATTTTATTTTCAAATATTTAATAGTTTCATGCTAAACTTATCTGGTGTGATGACTGATTCAGAAAACTTAATAAAATTAATTCTAATTTTGTTATAAATGTTACTTAAAATCACGTATAATGAACTCCTGCTCAAATTATAGAGTAAATAATAAATGCAAAACTCTTCTTATAACATTTGGGAATGGAGCTTTCCCTTCTGTATTATTCACATTGAAGATAAAACAGCTAGATTATAAGTTACACACACACACACACACACCAGGAAACAATATTGACTAATTAGAGGAAGGCAAGAAACGACTTTTAGCGGCGCCTGGGTGGCTCAGTCATTAAGTGTCTGCCTTTAGCTCAGGTCATGGTCCCAGGGTCCTAGGATCGAGCCCCACATGGGGTTCCCTGCTCAGCAAGAAGCCTGCTTCTCCCTCTCCCACTCGCCCTGCTTGTGTTCCCTCTCTCGATATCTCTCTGTCAAATAAATAAATAAAATATTAAAAAAAAAAAAAGAAATGACTTTGAGTTTCCAGAAGTGTCAAAATTGAGGAAAAGAGAACTAAACCTGCCTCCAAATTATTTCAGGAAATAATTTATTTTATTTTTTAAAGATTTATTTAATTTATTTATTTTAGAGAGAGAGAGAGAGCATGCGTGTTCGCTCACACACACATGCATGTGTGGGTGGGTGGAGGGGCAGAGGAAGAGAGGGATAGAATCTCCAGCAGAGCAGAGCATGGAGCCCAACAAGGGGCTTGATCCTAAGACCCTGAGACCATGACCTGAGCTGAAACCAAGTCAGACATTCAACTGACTGAGCCACCCAGGCACCACTTTAGGAAATAATTTAAGAACATAACAAGTCTCTAAAACAAGGTTCCATCTTATCAAGTACTCCCTACCCACACAAGAGTGGTCTCTGTGACCCCACAACGCAGAAAGCTCACACTTTCCTAGCCTCTCTCCAATTCCCTTCTGCCACACTGTCCCACAAAATGCAATTCCTCTCACTTCATAAATTCTCTTTTGTTTCATAATACTGTTCTCTAAATATAAATATCTTGGTTTTTGTTTTTTTAATAAATATCTTGTTCTTTTGGTTAAAGCAATTAATCTAGTTCACTCACTACCCAACAGAAACTTTCAATTTTTAGAGGTCAAAAATCTCTGTGAGAATCTGATGAGATCAAATTTCTTCACAGAAAAGAAAATGTACATATATACATGCACATCATTTTGTACATCATTTCAAAGGGCTGCAGCCTCGGTCCAGGACCAACAGTGAATGAGTGTGCCTTGGCATGGTCAGAATGTCAGTTATGGCCACGGTCCATTCTGATAGGCTGTGGTGTCCACTCTGATTGCCCACAACCAACCAGCTGATAAATATGTTGAATGTCATCCCTGCCTGGAAACATGGATCCTGACCTGAATAGCAGTGGTGTAAAATAATGTCACTGCCCGTGTATGATTACTACACCATCATTCAAGGAAGCTACATGGCACATACTGAAGAGAATTCAAACTTTGGAACCGGGAAGATTAAAATCAGAATCCTGGATTTACCACTTAGCTTGTGTGATATAAAGACACTTATTTATCTTCCTGAACTTAAATTTTTTCATCTGTGAAATGAAGATAATAATATCTTTGTCATAGGGTTCTAAAAAGATTATATGAAAGCCATCTTTAAGTGTCTAGGTTAGAGTGGATCTTCACCAAACAGAGGATGGTGATGATGATGATGATGATGGTAACAACAATTATGCTGAAGTGTTTATCATGCAGATAACCTTCTTAACAGCAGAAGACACTCTCCTTTGCTCTTGGGTAACTGGGTTCATATCTTATCTGAAAATTATATTTCATTCATAATGACTTCTGTCTCAAAATCCATTCCCCCCCTAAAATCATACCTTTGTGGCATTAACAATGAGGCAGTTCCACAACCATGTCAAATTCTGTCTTGAACACGGGACCTTTAGAGAAACTTTTACAGGTCCAACTCAATAATCATTTATTGGGAATGCACAAGGTACTAGGCACTATATAGACAGGAACTTTTTGAGCAACACATTACATCACATACTGTAAACCACAGCCAGAGAAGCAACAGCCTCAGATGAGAAAGATAACACATTTACAAAGCAAATAACATCTAAAATACCAACCAGAATATACAGAAATGCAATAATGGCCAAGTGAATTTTAGCTATATAAATGCTCTTGCTTTCACATTGTTTCATAGCAAACATTTCTAGGCTTCTGTAAAACTGTGGTGTATGATGAAAAGCAACATTTATTATCTTAGTTTATATTAGTAACTCAATTTCCCTTAGGACTGCTATAGATGTGGAAGGGGATTGGAACTGAATTAACAAAGCTATTTAGGTAACAACTGAAATAAGATCCAAGAATGAAATAATGCGTCTATAAATCTTTCTCTGTGTCTGTAAGTTCTGCAATCCTTTGGGCTACTTTCTTGGTACCTGGAGGGCAAAATGATTATTTTAATTTTACAAAGCCAGCAGGTGCAAATATATGCTGTGATTTAGAGATAAGACTTAAATTTTCCCAAAGATATTTAATATATTTTGCATATGAAAATCTCAGGAGATTTTTGTTTGTTTGTTTGTTTGCACTGCTGATCTTCCAACAAAGACCTAAAGACAAAGGGTAATTTAAAAATATCTGTTAATTCATCAATACATCCAACAGATATTGGGGAGAACCTATTATCTACAGGCACCTGTTTGGGGTGGAGTTGGCAAGGATGCTTGAGCCATTTTCTGCCTTCAGCAACCTCACAGACCAGCTGGAGAGCAAAGAATGCAGCCCAACATTGTAATGAGGTAACTAATGACAAAAAACTTACAGATAACACGCTGTGAAAGCTCACAGGATAAAACACTACAAAAGGCTGGGTTTGTTTATCAAAGGTCCAGATTGGAGCTAAGCCTTGAAGAGGAAGTGGAGTGGACATATAGAGAAGGGGAAAGAGCATCTTATATACAGAGAACCCAATGACGCTAAAAGTGACAAGTCCTACTGAGAGGTAACTGAGGTGAACCAATGAGAAGCAAGACTAGAAAGGGAGGCTGGTGTCAGACTGCAGAGCTTACATGGCAGGTCATGAAGACTGGCTTGATTCAGGAAATAGAGCCAGCTGAAGAGTCAAAGTTTACAGTTTACACACCTCATATCCCCAGTGTCTATGGTGCCTGATACATGGTAGATGCTAAATAAGAATATGATGAATAAAGTGACCAGAGCTTCACCTCAAAGCTTCAGTAAGGTGGATACAAGTGTCAGCAAGGCATCCTATAAACTACTTTACATTTAGACCCTCTTCCTAATAACCTGCAAGACCTTGGATATATACATTATCTTGTCTGAGACACAATTTTCTCTCTGGAAGATGGTATAGTAACTATCTTATCTAACATGAGATATTTGTGAGGTATTTGTACTGAACACTGAGGAAATGTAGTAATAATGAGATTGTGAGTAGTGCTAAAGAGTGTGGCATCTACTAATGGTTAGCTAATGTGTCAACTTGGTTACTTTTACATGTCAATGTGACTGGGCCAAGGGGTGTCCAGATTAAACATCATTCCAGTGTGTCGGGTGTTTCTGTACAACATCAGCGTTTGAATCTGTAGACTCAGTAAAGCAGGTTGTCCCTCTTCCAATGGGACTGGCATCACCAAACCCTTGAGGCCCTGAATAGAACAAAAAGGTGGAGAAAGGAGGAATTCACCCTTTTGTACTTCCTGCCTGTTTGTGGACCTGGGACATTGGTCTTCTCCTGCCCTTGAACTGGGATTTACACCATCATCTCCCTTGGTTCTCAGGCCTTTGGACTCAAACTAGAATTGCACCCCTGGATTTTCTGGATGTCCAGCTTGCAGATGGCAGATCCTGGGATTTCTCAGTCTCCATCATCACTGGAGCCAAGTCCTCATATCTCTTCATACACACACACACACACACACAGACACACACACCACACACCTCCCTATTGGTTCTGTTTCCCTAGAGAACCCTGACTAATACCCCAAACAGGAGTCAATGACCCCCAATGTGGAAATGGGGAGGGAAGGACTGATAGGAGAGATGGTTCTAAGGTAAAGATCATAGGGACTGGATATGGTAGGCAAGGGCTAGGGCATATCTACCTCTGAAAGCATGGACACAATGAAGTGCCATGGGCAAAAATAACACAGAGCAGTGGATGGTATGTTAAAAAGGGTGATAGGGAAATCGTGTCAAAGGAGAGGACAGTTGAGTTGAGATGAATGAATGAAAGCATTCCAGGAAGAAAGAACAGAAAGTTCAAAGGCCATGATGCAGGAGCCCAGTAATACTGATCAAAGAACTATCTAGAAGCCCATTTGGCTGGAACCCTATGAGAGAGTGGAGGGTGGCAGAACACGTGCTTAAGGAGAGAGCTGCAGGTCACATCAGTAGAGTGCTGTGGGCCATACAGAGTTAGGACTTTGAATTCTATTCTCAATGTGAAGAGCAGGCATTCGTTTATACATATGAGACACAGTTTTACAAGGGTCACTACGGTCGCTTGTTTGAAGAATAAGCTGAAGAAATTTTACGGTGGAAAGGAAGACCAGCTGAGAGGCCACTGCATCAAGAGTGTGAGGGATGATGGTAATTTTGACTAGAGGGTAGAGGGGAGGATGTGGGAAGGGATCAGATTCAGATTGAGAGAGGGTTGACAAAGCTTACAGATGGAATAGATGAGGTTATGTGAAAAAGAAAGGGGAAGACATGATTCCAAGATGTTTGTCCTTAGCCACTACTGAGTGATAGCAGTGTTGTGCACTGAGATCATGGCCTCTTGTGGGAAAGGGAGACCTGGAACAAATACTTAGAGTTTTCTTTTGGACAGGTGATAGTTGAGATGCCTTCTGCTCATCCTCCTATGTTTCCAGAGGGCAGATGAATATGTAAAGTCAGAGTCAGGGAGAGAGACAGAGCTGGGAATGGCAATTTTTGTAGTCACCAATGTATAGAGGTATATAAAGGCATGGGTCTGGATGACATTTTTTAAAAATGGGCAGCAATAGGGAAAACTGCTAAGACTGGAACCTGGTACTCAGTTCCAAGGTCAGAAAGATGAGGGGAGGTCAGTAGGGACAAGTGAAACGCAGTGGCTCATGAGATGGGGGACAATCAGAAGACTTTGGTGTCCCAGAAGTCACATAAGAAAATAGCGCTTACATGTGGGGACGTGAGGTTCGTTGGAGGCCTTGAGAACAGCAGTAGGAGTGGAAGTCTGACTAGAATGGGAGGCAAAGAAAGAGAGACGGTGAGTAAAGATAGTTTTCACAGTTTTAGTTTCCTAGGCAAGAGAGAAATTGGGTAGGAGATTGTCAGTGTGAAGAAATCATAGAAAGTTATTTACTAAAATATTATGTAACTTGGGAGATATTACGGCAAGTTCGTGTGCTGATGGAAAGGATCCCGTGTCGGTTATCCTATTAAATAATTACAAAAGGCCATAAGGTATGTATTATCACCACTTTACAGGTGGGAAAAAAAAATCAGTTTGCAAGGGAAACAGGCTTGCCCAAGACAGCATAGGAATTGGCGGTGCTGAGAAGGAATGTCAGCTCCACTGAATTCCAAGGAGGAAATTCGGTCATCAGAACACGTATACACAACGACCATAAAGTTATTTTTACCTCATGTCTAAGTAAGGCCAGATTAAATTTCAAATAGCAAAGGGAATATCAGAACTTGGATTAAGGGCAAAATCTCCAAACCCCTCATTAGTTCAATAGCCTAGTTTTTTGTTTGTTTTATAAGGTACAGATTGGCGAGAGCTTCCAGGATTGACCAGATTCGAGCACTGGACACTTCAGTGTCAGGTGGGTGGGTGGCCAGAAGTTGCAGAAGACAGAGTGGAGCGATTGGACCCAGACACCTCAAAAACTTGCAACTCATTTAACGAGGATGTCTGAGGAGAAATAAATGAAGGCAGAAAAAAGTTGAAAAATCTTGGATGAGCTAGTTAAAGGCTTTGAAGCAGATTTAGGATTTGGACCTGCTTCTTTTTAGAGTGAAAGCAACTATGAGATCAAAGCCATAGGTGAAAGGAAAGGTTGACAGCAGCATTGAGAATTGATTGGAAAAAGTTTTTGATGGAGACGCGAGTGCCAGAAAGAAAGAGTAGATGTCCGCTCCTTCTGCTGTAAGTAATTACAGTAACATCCTTGTGCTAATACGGCTGAACATGAAAGATTAGAGCCTAATTCCAACAGAGCTGCTTCCACATGCAAAAAAACCTGTTTTAATAAGAAAATGCTCATACTAAATTATGACAACTCAATTATTGCTACTACCTACGCTAAGAAACACCTGTTTGTGGGATGCCTGGGTGGCTACGTCATTAAGCGTCTGCCTTCTGCTCAGATCATGATCCCAGGGTCCTGGGATCGAGCCCCGCATCGGGCTCCCTGCTCGGCGGGAAGCCTGCTTCTCCCTCTCCCACTCCCCCTGCTTGTGTTCCCTCTCTCGCTGTGTCTCTCTCTGTCAAATGAAAAAATAAAATCTTCAAAAAAAAAAAAAAAACCCTGTGTGTGATTATTACAGAAACATATCATTAACTAACACAAATAACTCGCGATAATCCTACCTTACATACGCCATGTCAGTAGCATTGTATTCCACATAAAGAAATTCTATCTACTTCTTGAAGTATATTATATTTTTAGGAATAACAAAAATTTATAAACATGAAGTACCAGAATAATTTTTACTTTGATTACAAATTGGTTGTCCTAATTAAAAAAAATCAATCTAGGTTCTGAGAAATCAAACGGTAAGTTAGATTCTAGCTATTAAAAGAGTTAGAAGGGGCACACTTATGTCATCTATTACACTAATATATATTTATGCCCACAGACTGAGACAATAGAAAGAACAACAACAAAAAAACCCCATTTTTTTAATAATAATAAAGATCCTTTTAAAATAATTCATTGAGGGGGCACATGGGTGGCTCAGTCCATTAAGCATCTGCCTTCAGCTCAGGTCATGATCCCGGGGTCCTGGGATCAACCCCAAATCTGGCTCCCTGCTCAGTCTGCTTCTCCCTCTCCCTCGGCCCCTCCCCCTTGTTTGTGCTCTCTCTCTCTCTCTCTCTCTCATGCTCTCTGTCTCTCTCTCACGTAAATAAAATCTTTAAAAAAATAAAATAATTCATTGAGGTTCAAAGTAAAAAAAAATCAGAGCTAAAGCCTTTCCTTAACAAAGACTTCTAGAGTGCTGAGAACGTCTGTCCTCCTACCCCTACTCTTGTCCCTGTGCAGCGCTGGGTGTGTGGAGCTGAACATTGCAGCTGGAAATGTGGAGGCATCAGTAACTCGCCGGTGAGAGAAGGTGTAAGGCAGAAATAAGGGAGTGGCAGCGGAAGGAGGATGACCAGGCCCCTTCACTGGCATCATTGATCATCTCTGATCACAAACAAAAGGGATTCTTTGGAACACAAAAACAATCTATTTGAAGATCCAATTAAAACTCTCATTGGGATCAACTAAGACCAACTAATTTAAGGTGGGAAGTAATATATTCACATTCTACAAAATCACTCAAATTCGAACCACTATATCAAAGCCCAACCAGATGGACCTCCTCCCTGAAGCCTTGTCCGATCCCAACAGCTATCCACCTTCAGTTCCAAATCGCCACAATACCTGGTACACATGTTTCAGGAAAGAAACACATTCTACTTTCTGTTATAACTTGACTTGGTATTACCTGATTTCATCAACTAATCTTTACACTGTATGTGGGAAAGACTGAGATGTGACCCCAAAATAGCTGTTAAGTAGATAAAGAAAATTTGCTTAGCACATTGAGTCTTCCGTAAGTGATTGTCACTGAGAGAGGTTGCTATCTTCCAGATGATGATAACATAATCAAACTATTTCAAATATAGGTTAATGTATCATTGTATATTACATATATATGTTATATAATTATGTGGTATCTAGCATTATACTCAGGGATGTGAATAAGCAGTCAAAACTTCTACTTCTTATCTAGTAAGAGTCACATATGATGATAACTCTACCATTTGGTGCATATCATCTGTTCAGATAGAACCTAGTAAGTTAGTAATACATTTTTGTAATTATTCAATGCTTTTGATTCAACCTGTGTAAGCCCTGGGTTACTGAATTCTGCCTTGTGTAAATGTCAGCTCATTTATTTACTTTGTGCAAATCCAAAGTACCAAGCAATATGGTTTTGTTTTTGAGCCATTAGTTATAGGTTTATATCTGGACTCTGGAATTTATCAGCTATATAATTTTGGGTAAATTTGGGTAAGCTAATAACCTTCCTAGGCAATAACCTTCCTAGCTAATACCTCACTGGCCTGTTGAGAAGGGGACATGGGATGACGTTTGTGAGGCACTTAGTAAAGGGGGACCTATGTCACCATCACTGTCGTCCTTGCCATCGTGATCAGTTGAATTGTTGGCTTTATCTTTAACTACAGGAATCCCTAGCAGAAAAATCCCAAGTCATTTAAACACTCATTACTTTAGGGAATGGATTCCAAGTCACAAAGCAAGAACTTGAACAGATTGTTTATAGCTCTTTTCCTGATTGTGAAATATGGTGGAGGCCATTTCATGTACCAACACATAATTTGAAAAGAAAGGAATTAAGTCAACACTTACTAAAATATCTACTGTGTATACAGATTACAATTGAAAAATAATTAAATATAATTTTATTAAGCAAGTGGGTACAGAGGAGAGGGTGAGAATGGTTAGAAAAGGATTTCTCTATCAGTGCTTCTTTTTCTATGAGATTTTAAAAGTCATAATTAATCTACTCCAAGAAAAATACAATAACATGGCTATCAAAGGACAATCATTTTTTTTAAAGTACAATCATTTTAAAAGCCCTCAGCTTCAAGCAAGCTTTTTTATTTAATGAATGATTTTATTTATTTTTTTAAAGATTTATTTATTTGAGAGAGAGAGAGAGAGAGGAGCATGTGGGGTGGGAGGAAGGGTCAGAGGGAGAGGGAAAGAGAGAATCTCCAGCAGACTCTCTGCTGAGCATGGAGCCCCACATGGGGCTCTATCTCATGATCCTGAGATCATGACCTGAGCCAAAATCAAGAGTTGGACGCTTAACCAACTGAGCCACCCAGGCTTCCCTGAATGATTTTATTTCTAATTAATCTGGAAATCTGACTGAGATATTGTAAGAATATTATTATGTTGCACAGGCTTTGGAATCAAACAAATCCAGCCAGAATCTTGACTTGTCATTTACCAGATTAATGATCTTGGGACAGTTACTCAAGTTTTCTCAGGGTCAGTGTCCTTATTTACAAAATAAAGAGAATATGAGTATCTAAATCATAAGATACCTGTGGAGATCATATAAACCAGGTGAAATGCCTACAACTATACCCGACACTTTCAATTCCCTACTTGAAGGATGAGCTGCCTGATCACGGGAAGCTGGAACCCGCAAGAAACAACCTCTCCTGACACTGAGCCACACGTAGTGTAGGACTGTGATCCCAATAAGAAGGGACACGAACAAAGATTTGGCCCAACTCACTGTGCCTGTAGGACCTGAGACCATAGCACAGGGAAGAGAAGCTAAACAAAACCTAGAAATCTCAATACATTGGTGAGATAGAAAGCCAAGTTCAGGGCGGGTAAACTTTTGAAGGGCAGAATACCAGAGAGAAGTGAGCTGCACAGACAGATTACCTTGGCGGAATATTCATATGTACATGTAGGACGTTAGTTAAGGTGTAAAAAAATTCTTAGATCCATTCATAGAAAGAATATAAAATACTTCTAGGTACTATTGAAATAACTTTCTAGGGGCACCTTGGTGGCTCGGTCGGTTAAGCGTCTGCCTTCAGCTCAGGTCATGATCCTGGGGTCCTGGGATCGAGCCCCGCATCGGGCTCCCTGCTCAGCAGGGGAGTCTGCTTCTCCCTCTCCCTCTGTCCCTCCCCCCACTCATGCTCACTCTCACGCTCTCTCTCTCTCAAATAAATAAATAAAATATTAAAGAAAAAAAAAAAAGAAAGAACTTTCTAGACCCAAGATGGACCCACTCTGGCCCTGGTGCCATGTTAGCACACTGAAACCTGGTTAACTTCCATGTCCCTGTAGATGCCCCACTGGACCAGAAACAGGGTGTATTCAGTCATGCCCTCCCCAAATGCACGGGCTGACCGTGGAGCCCCAGCCAATCAGGTATTTTCTATTTGTCTCTCCCTTGTTCTGTATTCTTCATCGTGGAAAAGCTTCTTGCCTCCCGCCCCACGTTGTCGTTCGTTGCAAGGAGACTGCCTGCTCCATGTGCTGTTAAAATTTGTTTGTGGCACCTAATTGTCTTCTTTAATCATTTTTTAACAGTACATTTGCTATTAAGCAGCCCACCCCAGAGACAAGAAAGTATCTGCAGGCCCACTGTGAGTTGTTTCAAGCATGATGCGTCTGCCAACGTTCTGAATAAATGCTACTAAATAGACAGATCCAAACAGAGACATGTACCTTACACTGATGACAATAAGTTAATGACACCTTCATTTATTGAAAGTGATTCCTGCATTTATTGAAAGGGCCTTTGCAAACTATTTTCTGAGAACTGCTGGTATTTGAATTATATTAAGTCATTAACTAATTCTGTGAAAAAAATTAATTCAACAGGATTAGATATTAGAATATAAGCACTGCCCTTGCTAATATGATTTTGAACATTCAATTTGTTTGGGATTCCATTTTGATTCAGTTCTTGCTCTGCAAAATTCATCACCTCCCTGCTAACTTCCTGGTTAAAATTATAATTTCTAAGGCTAAGAACTGCAATTTTCTTTCTAACCTTGTGTTTTCCATGATAATTTAGAAAAAAAAAATCGAGAAACATATTATGACAGGTAATCATCTGCAAACACACAACTCTTTCGATGCCTGCCATGTTGAGCTTCATTTTATAGCATCTGTCTTGGCAATATAAATTGTGCTTGGCTCCAGAGATGCGTGGTGCAGTACAGCGAAAAAAAAAAACAAAAAAAACAATCGTGACAACTGAAAAATAAAGCTGTGTGTGTGTGTGTCTAGTTCAGAACAGAGAAGCTCTTTGCATTTCCAGCTTCTTTCAAAAAGGAACGGTGTCATTTTGGTTGGCTCCTTGTCTTCTGTCACACAAAACGATGCCACCAGAGGAAATAGACAATGGTCACATCTGTGAGGGCTGCCAAACAACCTCAAACCAGTACAAAAGGATCTCCCTCCCCAGTCGCACAAAAGAAAGCAATTCAGTCCATCACACACAGATGGATGTGTCAGCAATATTTACTATTATAAAAATTGGATTTTTTTAAACAAAAGCCTATTTACATTAATTTTTTTAAGAGCAGTAGCACAGGCATATGGTAAGGTTATATATGATATTGTGACTGTTTTGAATCAAACGAGTCTGTTCATATTTCTGCAAAGTCTGACTTCTATGCAACTTTTCAAAAAATCACTTGAAATATGTGTTAAAAATAATGTTTTGTGAGTTTGTTCTTTTAAAGCTAGAGCAGGTACAAAATCTACAACCTTGAAAGTATACACTGAACCTTCAAAATAAAATCAAATTTACTTAATGTTTTAGTAGATCAAATGAGATGCATTTGGAATCATTCAAATGTGCACTTGGCAGTTAAGTTATTCACAAAACACTCTAAGTGTGTTTACTTGTCTTAATGTTCAATTAGCATTCAAATTAACCAATTGAACTTCAACACCTTTTGTTTTATTGATTATTTATTTTAAGATATGCCACAAAAAAATGAAATAAGCAAAACGTGTTTGGCTTGGAGGCAATATGTATAAATTCCCCGTGGCAATCAATATCAGGAATAGAGAAATTTGAAAAGCATCCAGATGACTTAAAAATAAATATATGACATTGCTATATGCTTTATCTTCTATAAATAATGTTGTATATCGTAAGGAAGCAAGGGGAGCCAAAGAAGATCCAGCACCGGGGGTGGGAGGGTAATACACACAAAGAACAGGTATAAAGAATCTACTCCCAACCACCCCAACAGATGGAAGTATACTCATTCTCTATCCAGTGTTGCACAAGAGTAAATCTAACTAAGATGATTTATGTGTTATCTGGTTTGAAAACACTCAGATGAGATGATTATCAACCATAAATACGCTCTAGAATGCATCACACTGAAGCTGTTAGTTTGACTAGTTTTGATTTATTTAAACTGTCGGTTTGACCAAGAGGACACAAACACATGGTCACATATACCAGTACATATGTATAAACTTCTTAAATGACTTTAGTTCACAAGGCCCAGATATAAAATTCCAATAAATTTGAAATGCACCAAAGCAAGAAAAAAGGAGAGTAGCCAATTAGGAAATACATAGAGAAAGGAGAAAAGGCATGATAAGGGCTGGCACGGTGGTTAAATGCAGAAGCTTAGGTAACAGCGCTGGGGAAGCCCAGGTGTTAATCTTGGTACCTACAGGGTAGGATGTCTCACCGATAAGAGCAGGGGTCTCGTAGTCAGACCTCCCGGATGTGACCTGTCTCCACTCACTAGACCATACGGCTGTGGTCAAGTAAGCTAACACTCTGTGTCTTAGCTCCCTCATCTGAAAATGGGAATGAGTACAGTTCCTTCACTGCAGGCTTGTTGTAAGGACCAAACCAGTCAATGTTCATGAAGGACTTAGAACTGTGGTGAGAATATAGTAAGTGCTATGTGTCTAGTAATGGAATGGCCTCTCTAATTCCTTGGCTTTTTCATTTATGCAACAAGAGTAACACGGACCCCAAAAGGCAGTTTTGAGGTTTATATTTCTTAATACATGTACAGCATTGCCCACAGTGACTGAAATGAGGTCAGTTTCCAATGAATGTCATTGGTTATAAATATTGTTATTGGAGTAAAGAGCTAAAATTAATAAGCACCTACTATGTATCTGAAAACATTCTAGGGATTGTATATTATTATGAATTACTTTTCTCACAACAACAACCTTTGAGGTAGATTTTATCACTGTCCCCATTTTATAGATGAGAAACTGGGAATAGGTAAATAAGCATAATAAATAATCCTAGTCTGAGAAAAGCTACTAGAACTAAATAAAAAAAATTTAGTTAGGAACCGAGGCAATACACATAATTAATTTTCCCATGCAAACTCTTAGGCCTTTTGTTTTGTTTTTCCCCAGTGAATTCCCAATTCTGTGAATGAGTTGGTCAAGATAATTTGCCGTGTTGGTACTTATATACAGCCAATGGTTCTAGGAGATGTTCTTTATGTGTGAGAGTTCCTGAACTCTGTGTCAGAGGCTGCTAGCGAGTCGTCTCACCAATACAGATTTTCTCCTTCTTTCTTAGTGAGGTATAAAATATTTGAGGTGGTAAAATATCCACCCATAGCACTATACTTCCCAGATTCCCTTGCAGCTAGGAGGAAGAGCAGATTAATTTCTGTCCAGTGAAATATAAGCAAAAGTTTAGAGTTTCATGTCTATAGATTCCTAAAATACAAAGATGAAGACAGCTGATGGAAACTCTGTCTGCCATTCCCTTTTCTTCTTCATGTTTGTAGTTATGGACTTGATGGATGATGCTCCATGAAACATCTCCCACCAAGCGGTGACCTTGAGAATATAATCAAGCACTAAGGGCAATGATGCGGAAAGGAGAGAAACTGGATCCTTGATGTCAGTGGTGATGTATATCAGCCTTGGACTACCTCCCACCAAACTTCTACTGCAGAGAAAAATACACTTGATTCTGTTTCAGTCACTGTACTTTTTGGTCCATGTTCCTAGCAGCTGAATGCAATTCTTGATATAAGCAGCCATGTGAACCAGACATCAAGAGCAAACAGGATATATCTAAAGAAAATAAGAATGCTAATAATTACTGGCAGAAAAGCATGAGTACATGTTATGCAAGAAGTAGCACAGAGTATAATGATATTGTCCAGGAGAAAATTGTTTGTTCTATTTGTGAAGTTTGGATTGAGTCTTGAAACATGAGAAGGCTTTCAATAAAGTAGGAGTGAAGGGAGGGGCTGCAGCCATTCCAGACAAAGAGCGCTCATGGAAAAAAGCACTTGGAGGCATGAGTAATTTTAGATGCTTCTGAATCAAACTGGTATTAGTCACTGGGCTCAAAAATATATAATTTAGTACAAAATGGATAGCATATTTGATTGAATAAGACATTATACAACTTATCTAGCTCATTTAAAGAAATCTACATATTCTTCTCCATTTAATTTGCCTAAAAGCAGTTTAATCTTAAGAGGGAAGGGAGAAGCTGGTGATGGAGCTGGGCTTGCACACTCTTTCTCAGGGTGGAGATGTTAAATCCTATCTTGACCCTTTTACCGTCCACACTTTGCATGAGGTTGACAAAGCTCACTGAGAGAGAACCTTAAAGGCAACCTTTAGAAAAGTACAAATCTCCAATAAATTAATATTCTCTCATCACGATAAAAACAACATAAAATATGCAGGATGGATTTTAATATTCATGACTTACATCTTTCAAGAGATTGGCGAATTATCAAATGTAAGACAGTAACAAGAAAGCACTTTGTAGAGGTGTTCGAAGTACTTTGCAGCATTAAGCAATTCTTACACTATCCTTGAGAGAAAGAAAGGAGGCAGAACTTATTCACCAAACTTGCAGACCCAGGACTGAAAGGTGCTCTCAGAAGGTCATGTGGGCCAGTTTTCTTTTGCTCCAAGCCTGTGAGGAACTGGTATAGCGACACTGGCTTCATCTCTATGTTGGCGAGTAGGGATGCACGGATAGTAGGACGTGGTGTTGTGGGCGTCCCTCCAAGGAGCACTTTAGTGTGCCCGGGGGGAGGGGGGTCCACCATTGATGGAATATGCACCATCGTTTTCAGAGTTTATTTCATGCATGTTTGGTAGTTCTATCCGATTGCTAAAACCGTGACCATTTTTATCTTAGAATAAGTTGAAAGCTAATGGCCCACTTATGCCACCAACCCTAAACTTAGGCCTCTGAAAGGTAGAAGTTCCCTGTCGCACAACACAGTGACAGCAACCATTCTTGTGAGCACCACACTGTAACCATTTTTACAGATTTCATTTTGCTGGCCCATTTACAACAACAACAATAATAATAATAAACACTTATTAGCACATACTATGTGCTGGGTATTTTTCTAAACACTAACCAGTTTAGTTAATTCATTTACCCCTCACTTTAAACTTCCTAGCTCAGCTCTCCAGCTTAGAAAGCTGAGGCATGATGAAATAACTTGCCCAAGGACACATACTTAATAAGGGGTGGAACCAGAATGCAAACTCCAAGCTCTCATGACTATTCTTCCATAACAAATAATTTAGACCCCAAAGACGTTCTCTTTTTCTTAGAACTTGTGACCATGACTTCAAAGATGTTACTATGGCTTGGGTTCAATCAGGAGTTTCCTTTACTCCATGGTGTATATGTTTGGTCTCCAACTCCCCCAAATGAGGACTATCACATACATCAACTTTTGATGGAAATGTATCCCTTTAAAATGTAATTTCAATGAATCTTCTTTCTTAAAAATAGTTCACAGTGTTTTTATCATATGCTGTGTATAATGTGAATCTTATTTTTTATGTATATACTTTTTTTCACTGATTTGGTCAATGAATCCTTGTGGCGTACCTAACTGTGGTCTCTTTCCTATCCCTATCTTTCCCATTTCCATTCCCGCTGGCTGAAAGGCTGCATCCCTTCCTCCAAGTACCCTGTTACATGGTGTCTCCTCAGAATGGCTTTCGCTGGGATCCTCACCTAAGCCACCCCGTTATTCTCTTCTCATCTCACCCTGGTTATTTCTTGGCATAGCACTTATCTCAACTTCTATATATAAGTTCTTTCTTTTATGTCTCCCTCATTCAATCCATGAGTTTATAAGTTCCTTGATGACAAGGCTGGTATTTACTTCACTTTGCTCACCAAAACCACTGCCTAGCACATAGTGGTTCATCACAATGTCTTAATCTCTGGCTTCCACAAGGAAGAGCACCCAAGATAAGACTTGAGGGAAGAGTAAGAATGGGCGGAAGACGTACATTCAGGATGCTCCCCTGAGTGTCAGCTGCACGGATGTCATTGTCCTCAGGCAGCCCACGCCAAAGTTCACTCACTTGCTCACTCGCTAGGTCGGCTCCTCCTTCATGAATAGCATCGTTATACACCCAGATCTGAAAGCCAGCTTGATGACTACCTAACCATCAGTCCCCGAACTCAGTCACCAAGCTTTGCCAATTCGACCTCCATGGCATATTTTTACAATCTGGCCACTATGACTTCTCCCTTCTTTTGTTTCTCCAGATCCTTTCATTAAACTTTGGCTTCCGCCACGTTGAACCACTTCTAGCTCCCCATATTAATACGCATGTCTTGTCAGGTGTCCATGCTCTGTTGAAAGCTATTTCTGGTGCCTGTTTCTTATAACCTTTTGTACTTTTTCAGTTTAGATAACTCTAGCTCATTCTTGAAAATTGCAAAGATCACCTAGTTTTTTGTTTGTTTGTATGTTTTAATGTCCCCTCACACAACCCAGGCTGAGTTAGGTGCCTTTTTTTTTTTTTTCCCAGTTTCATGAATTACATTCATGCTTCTTTTATTACACTAGTGACCAAGTTGTCCTAGTTGACTCCAACTTGTGTGAACAAAACCAGTGTCTCCCAACTCATACCACCTGGGGCTGGCACAGTGGCTGATACATAGTTGTACTTAAGGTTAGTTCAAAAAAGGGTGGTACAGTTTATTAGACCAAGGGCAAGTCTCAGGAGTATTATAATGGAAATATAGGAGGAGATGCAGGTTGGAAGCGATGCGCCTTTACAAAAAGAACACTGGAATCATTTCTGGAAGTCAATGAACTGCATACTATAATGTAATAGTGATAATATTTTTAAATAGTTTTTATTGGAAAAAGTGTTGTAATCGTGTACACAAATAAATAGGTGTAAAACTTAGTTCCCTCCCTCAGGAAATTATAATATCATTGAGGAAACAGATATATGAAATAGTTATAAAACAAGTCAGAATTAAATAAATGTTAGAGCAATAAGGTATGCACTATGAGGATGCAGAAGGGATAGCTCTTCTCCATTTGAACATTCCAAGGATAATGCAAACACAATGACCTAATATAGAACTAATCATTCTCCCCCCAAACATTATACCTCCAATATGCTCTCTGTCATTCAATCTTGACCAATAAATTCTTTATTCACATCCAATATGTCACCTTGTCCCTTTCCCCTTTTACCTCTAATAAATCTAATCTGAATAATGATGCCACTGATAAAAACTACCCTTGTAAAGTAATTAATTTTTCCATTTTTTATTAAGGTATAGTTTATATAAGGTAAGATTCATCCTTTGTAGTATACAGTTTTGCACATTTTGACAAATGAACACAGTTGTATAACTATCATCAAGGTCAAGTGATAGAAAAATTCCATCAGCCCCCAAAATTCCCCTGTGCTCCTATGTCATCAGCTCATACCCACTCTGCCAGCCTTTGGTGACCATTGATCTGTTTACCATCCCTGTGGTCTTGCCTTTCATGTATCATGTAGCCTTTTGAGTCTGGCTTGTTTCACATGCAGATGCGTGTGCAACTGATCTACCTCATATCAATAATCCATTCTCTTTTATTACTGCTAGTCTTCCATGATATAGAACCATGTACCATGGTTTGTTTATCCCTGCACCAGTTGAGAGACATTTGGGCTATTTTCTGTTCTGTTTCTTTCTTTACAAATAAAGCTGCCTTAAACATTAGTGTATAGGTTGTTATGTGAATGTAAGTCTTCATTCCCCTTGGGTAAATACCTAGACGTGAGAATGTTGGGTCATCCGGTGTGCACATGCCTCTCTGCATTCCCACCAGCAGTTCCACATGCTCCACATGCTTGTCTGTTGTTTGGTATTTTTGTAGTTGTTGTTGTCATTGCCACTGTAATAGGTGTGTAGTGGCACTTCACCATAGTTTTAATTTGTACTTTCCTACTGATTAATGATGTTAATATCTTAGTGCTCACTTTCCATCTTTGTATCTTTGGCAAGGTGCCTATTAAAATCTTTTGTCTGTTTTTAAATGAATTTATTGAATTCTGTTCTCATTTTTGTCTTGAGAGTTCATCATATATTCTGGGTAAAATTCCTTTATCATATACGATTTGTGAATATTTTCTCCCACTCTGGAGCTTATCTTTTTCATGCTCTTACTAACTTTTGAACAGTAGTTATTAATTTCGATGGTGTCTAATTTATCTATCATTTTTTTTTTAAATGGATTGTGCTGTTGGTGTCATCTTTGCCTAATCTAGGTCACAAAAATACTCACCTATGCTTTCTTCAAGAAGTTTTATAGTTTTAGGCTTTACATTTCAGCTTATAATCCATATTTGCATATAGTGCAAGGTATGGATGAAAGCTTTTTTTTTTACACATACAGATGTCCAATTGTTCCAGCACCTTTTGTTATAAACAATCAAAAATGATTATTTTAATTCAATCAAAGAATATCAGTAGTCTCTTAAAATTTTTCATTAAATGGTAATATGTATATGCATTATAAAAATTAGAAACCACAGATAAACAAAAAGCAGAAAACAGAAGTTATAATAGGCAGTGGTAATCAATTTTGCTGTATATATTTCCAATATTTTTTTAAACATAATAGATAACAAACCAGAGAAGCAGAGAGCTTGGACAGCTCCCCTCGGGTCACTCAGTAAGTGGTAGCACTCAGAAGTGATCCTCACCAGTCTGACTTCTGAGACACACACCTAATCGCATCACAATGCTACTTCTAGATCTTAATGAACAATTAGTTAGTAAATGAGCTCACTCAAAAAGATTATACAGATGAAAAAGATAAAAGGGAGAGAAGTATAATGAGTGGGACAACCATCCACCTCGTCTCCTGAACTAGAACCCTAACCATTCACTTTCACCCATTGACATTTATCAATTACCAATTTCTGTTAATTTTACATCCTGAATACTTTTTTGGTCTGTCCTATTAACTGATGTCTGTTTTATTAGAGGTCCTCATCATCTAGAATATTCCAAGAGTGTCTTAACTGCTCTTCAGTCTTGACATCCCCCAAGAAAAGTTGCCAAATAAAATAAAGGAAAATCAGTTAAATGTGAATTTCAGTTAAATAACAAATAATATTTTAGTATAAATATGTCATACTTAAATATTATTTGTTGTTTAACTGAAATACAAATTTAACTGGCTGTCCTGTATTACTACTTGCTACATTCTGGCAACCCTGATCCCATCTCTTCTTGCTACAGAAACCAGAGGGGCAATAAATAAATGCATAAATAAATAAACATGCCCTGATAATCACAGTCATAGAAAATAACGCAGTTAATGGAGTCCTTGAAGGATGAGTGGGATTAAATTTGATGAAGGGAGAGACACTGAAGGCAAAAACAAAATGAATACACCCCCAAATCAAATTCTTTATGAATTTTTGTTTTATTGCTAAATAATAGTTAGCTTTAGTACATTTGCTGCTAGATATAATTTGCTTTAGTACATTTGCTGCTAGAATAAATGCCTTTTGCTAGGCTTTCATTTTATTGGAACCAAACAATTTTTTTTTTTTTTTTGAAGTCAACAGCAGCTAGGCTGTTTACATATATTCATGCTATTTGACCATGAGCATCTCAAACACAACATCTAGGTCAGCTTAAAGTGCTTTTGCCCTCCAAAACAGTCATGTTAGTCTAAACTCCAAGGGCAAAAGTGACTCTATTATACCGTGATCTTAGGGTTTAGCTCTGACTTGGCCATATTTCTATTACTTGCGGCATCCAGCCTTGAAGATAAATATTACCCGGTGGGTAATAAACACTGACCAGCTTTGGTGAAGGAACCCATTTGTTCCTTTTTTCAATAAGACTTAAGGCTACAATTGAGTGAAACTATGCAGATAAACATAAAAGGACTAACACTTTAAGGGATAAGTTAGCATAGTACCAACTCATCATTTTTAGTTCTCAGGACTCAATCAAGTATTCAGGTTTTTTCATCTAACTCCCCCTTGGTCATTTGTTTTTAATCACTAATTAGAAGAGAGATCAGATTAAATTTCCAATGGGGAAAAGTCCCTGTTGCCTTCCTGGAGTGAAGATATTCACTTCAAAGCAATTTATTAAGGAAACTGAACTCTTGTTCTGATGACGGGCAACACAACCTTCAAAATACCTTTTATATATGTGAACATAAAGCCCTGAATTACGCTGCTCTAAGCATTTAGCTGTCTAATAATGACCTAGATGTCAACAGTTCCTGCCATTGTTCAAACAGAGAAAGACAATTCTTGATTCAGGGTAAGTATATATGGAATAAAACAATAGGTATTTCCTCATATGGTGATCCGTAGTCTGATCTGTAGAAACTTTTTTTTTCCCTCCAACCGAGGACCACCTTGCCATTTTGTTCCAAGTCTGATGTGCCTTAGACTGTGCCTTTGAGTATTTACACATAGGGATGGATGGTCTCTCTTTGTATGTAGCATCCATGTGGCCATCCAGCTATCACAAGCTGAAGATAGCAGAATACAGAGACAGACGAACTGGGCCGTGGTGATGTCTTTGAGCAATGTAGTTACTCAACCCTGGAGTCTCCCTGTCTTTGAACTTGTTACATGACATGAACAAGCCAGCTATTCTATGGAGCTAAAAATACCTAAGTAACATATAACACCTTGGTTTATATTCCTGTATACTTACTTTTTGGAACCTCCAGGTTTTTTCATGCCTGTTGGATATTTTATATTAAGAAACCTCTCACCCCCTCCCTTTTGTATATCATATAACAAAACTGAAAATAAATGCTTAGCTAATATTCTATTTTTCCCCCCTAAAAAGACACAGAATCATACCACTTCTATGTTGGCTATTCCCATACCCTCCCTTTAGTTGATTTTATATTGACATAGTTCCCTCCCCGCAAGCAAACAAACACAGAGAACTCACAGGACATCCAGCACAGAAAAGGGATTGGCAATGGTATAAGACCAATGTGGTTATCATCCTAAAGCAGTTCAGTATAATAAACTCCTCTCACCATTCCAGATGCCCAACTAAATATGATTTCATGGTTCTTATAGATTTAGAGAATGGCATTATTTTTTCCTTGATAAAACAGAAAGCAGTCTTCTTAAGACCACATCAACTTCCTGTGTTATGGAGTAGTTGGTATGTAAGGGAAAGGGCAGGGTGCCTATAAACCCAATTTTAAAGTCATACTCTTAAGACTGAAATTAGGGATAACCAGAGATCATTTGTGATGATCTCATATACAGTTATAAACTGGCACTTAGGGAGGCATTACCAGGTTATAATTTTAACTAAAAGACTTTCAATCAAGGTAAATGTATTGGATATGTTTGAAGAAATACTTTATTGATAACAGAGTGAGATATTGCTGATGAACAGAACAGAGAATTACAAAAAGGCAAAATTAAGCTATACATCCCTGACACTACCCAAAGAAGAGATTGCTGTGGCCACAAGTGGGTACCAGTCTGGAGGACCATTTAATGACATGGGACAGTCAGCTGCATCATGGTGTCATGGTTTTGACAACATCACTCCTTAGCATGATCCAACTAACTACTCTTATAGATTCTACATCGAAAATAACCATTGGATAAAAATTGAGCTGCCCCAGAACACTGATCAAAGTAGAGAATGTGCTGATTAGTAAACATAAATATCTTCTCCATGAGTTGTTTGGGTTCTTATTCTACTTTAATCAACTATTTTCCAGTTTTAAACAAAGGAATCTGGTGAGTGTGCCCTATGTGAGTCAGCTCTATGGAGACTGGTGACTTCTGAGTTTACTAACATTTGGAGTTCCAAGTCTACACACTTGAAAGGAAAAGGAGCTATAACATAGGAACCATTCTGATGCACTTTCATCTTGTTAGAACTTGTGTATGAATCAAGCCCTTGTTCCCTAGATATTGCCTTCCTCAACTAGGGTTCCTCATCTGAACCACAGAACAAAAATAGTTATGTGAATGATTATTTTCTCAACTTGCTCTGGGGTGGTATATAACTATTACCATTCTAGATGCATTGGAGATAAGTTAATTCATCACTGGAGATCCCAGAATGCTAAGGCTCAGGTCTCTCATGAAACCCCTGGTTCCACACTTCCAAAGTGAGACATGAAACAATACTCCTCATCCTGTGATGGGATCAAGCGATTCTACAGAGCTCATCAAATGGGTTTTCACCACAGAAATGAGCTGCTGGTTATGTCCAAAGTAAGCCTGGTTCTTAGGGGATCAAAACCACGAGCACTCAGAGTTGTAATGGCATTAATTATGGCCACAATTGTTAGTAATTACTATCATCTAAGCACACTCCATGCTTTAGCAAGAAGAAGTTGTCCCAAGAATATTTCTTTCCTACTTTCGTAATATCAGTGATAGCTGGATACATGGCAGTCTACTTAGAGCTTACATTTCCCTTCTCTCTCATCTTGCAGCTAGATGTGGCCATCTGACTAGGGTCTGACAAAAAGGATATGAGCAGGAACATCCTATCTTCTTCCCTCTTCCTTCCCTTACCACACAGACTTGGTGTTACATATGATCACGTATATGAGGGTAACGACTGGGTATGGCAATGAGTCAAGAATAAAGAAGCTTAGGCCCCTGACACAATTGAGATGCCACATAAGCTTTAGACCAACTCCAGCTTTAGACCAACAGGTGAGAGAACAAAACTTCTATCTAGATTATGCAATGGTTATGCTGAGGTCCTTTATAATAGCAGCCTTATTCATATTTTACCTAATTCACATGTACTATTCCATTGAATCCTTACAAGGATCTTGTGAAGTTAGTACAAAAAATAAATAAAACTCAAGGTGACCTATGCCAGGATGAAGAACAAAAACAAAAACAAACAAAACCAGTTACCATATATTTGAAATGTAGAAAGAGGGCTGAAATAAAGGAGTAACATCTAGCCAAAGACCCAAGGAGAACCATAACGTGGAATACACTTCCAAGTCTACCTTACCCCTTCCGTTCCCTACGAAAAGCCAAAGGGCTATGGGTGGTAGAAGTGTGAGATAGGCCAGCAGTTAGGAACTTAGGAGGTTCTGAGATCCGAGTCAGATTTCCATCAATAAGGGGTGTGAATTGAGAAGCAGAGACAACACACAATGGGGCCTCCTTTCATACTTCCTGCCAAGACAGAAATCGGCACCAGTTTTTAGATGACCTCAGGTCTGAGTATGTAACCAGTGAGGTTGCTATGTGTGTGACCAGGGTGAAGGCATTTCCAGGACACAAAGATCCCACTTACTCATTCATGCATAAGATACAGAGACCTAGTTCTAAACAAATGGAGAGAAATGGCATATGAAGCTACAACCCTGCTTCTGTGTCTAACATTCTCTGAGACTTTACGTCAATCTCTGTTCAACCCTCTCCCCAGTAGGCAAGTACATAGGCAACAGTAAGACAGAACTTGCTAGCTGGGCTTTAAAAAACAGGATTTATCTTATTTGTAAAATAAAGTATAGGACTGCGTATTTTTCAAAGTCAAATCAGGAAGGAAATCAGGAAGGTTAGTATCCTGTGCAGTTATAACCAAAATGACAGTCTTGAGGACAGGAAGTGAGTGCAGTTAGTCTGGTGTGAGTAGGACCCAAAATCTTTAGAGTCGGGTAGTTTGGATACTGGGGGTAGAAACTCAGAGATAAACAATCCTCACCTCAGGGTCAGGTTAACTCTCTAGTAACAGGACAGGTGCCTGCATCCAGCCGCGGGCACCAATGTGCAGAAGGTGAAGGCAGCCCGGAAAGGAAAGGAGGGTCTGCAGGGAGCAAGGCTGCTAGGGCAAGTACAGGGAGGCAGGATTCTAGGAAGCCCCAAAGGCACAGGCGTGCATGGGGCTGAATGAGTAAACTCACTACGAATGCATGCTTTGTGTTGGAAAGCATTATGCATTATAAATACTCTATATTCATGCATTTTATCATAGGAACATAGGAATTTTCATCTCCAACATAGAACATTTGGATAGATTCTACCTCCTGAGATGTAGATTCCTCAATTCAGTAAATTAGTGCGCCAATGGGAAATTAGTGCGCTCACTTCTTGGTGTTATTTCCAATGCCACCCAGACTCACTGTGATGGCAGTGTCCTTCTAAGAAAATAAATATGTCACTAAGTTCAGAAATGGATATTTTTTAAAATGCCTGATGGAGGATGACAGTGAAAAGGACCCATCACAGCCACACGACTCAAGGGTGGGTAAATCTGACACATTTAGTGTAGACACATTTATCCTTTGAAGGCACTGTCAAAATGTTTTTAATGTGAATTAAAGTATTTGAACGAGGGGGGAGTGCCTTCCTGTTTCTGCTGTGTTCATTCTTGATTTATATGCTGTCTCAAGAGCTTGAGAGTGTAAACTATGTCCTGAGGGCAAACTCTTCATCTGCTCCCCACACACAAGGCTTTGTTATTGTAGGCCTGCTCTAGAGTACGGAGCCCCTGGCAATATTCATTTCAGATGAAAAGAACATCAAAGGTGTTATTTTGAAAAAGACACACTCCAGAAAAATGCAGCACAGTATGGCTTTTGCAACAGATCCTGCACCAGGGAAGAATAAATCTAGCACAATTACATTCGGTCCTACCTTTACAAAGGCTCATTAACATCTAAATCATTCAAATGATGTGAAGAAGGACTAAAATGAGTTTGAGCTTTGCCTGTCAGCCTTTTTCAAGGTAAACCGCTCCTGTTGTTTAGGTACCAGGAATGGTGGAAATGTTCCAGCAACTCTGGTTGGCTCAGGCTTGATGCATACTGGAAATTGGGAAATATTTATCTATTTTAAGGAAACTGTCTAGTTTTGTTTAATGTTTTTTTCCCTCACATCATGTGGAGTGAGTCGAGCAATTACTGAACCTCAGTGTATGGTTGTTGAACACGCTATAGTCACCTGAGACTGTGCGGTATGGGTAACATAATAAAGATTCTAATAAAAGTAAGAGAGAAATTGGCCAAGCTCAGGAAAGGCACTAGTGAAGAGATAAATGAAGGAGTCAGAGAGCAGGGGCGATCCTAAGTTGGCGCAGAAGAAAGGGATGCAGAGCACACCATGAGATTGGAGGACGCTGGAGCTGAAGAAGATTCAGGAGGTGAGTGGGACTTTCTGCCGCCCCTTCAGGAATGCTCCAGAAGCAGGACGTGCCATTCATGCTCCGGGCGGAATCGGAGGGTATCTGGGCTGCACAGACGGCAGCCCAGTTGGCCGAGGGTTAGTCTCAAGGCTTGGCTGCCATCAGACAAACAGGTGCTGGGCATTCCATTCCTCCGTTCCCAAGGGCACCTTCTTATAAAATGAAATTTCATGCTCAGTCACACTCTAGAAACATATGATTTAAACATATGCCAGTCTCTTTCTCCATATTTGCAGCTTCTCCACTTCCCAGACCCTTTCTTAAAATAGCTTCTGGTGGAAGCAACGAGGTTTAAATGAAAAGCGATTTTTTTCCTCTTCTCCTCTAGTCTATAGAAATCTCACACAAGACAACTGGGCAGCCACGAGAAAACTGAATTAATGGCATTTTATAATGTGATATTTTATGCCTGAGACTATTTTCAAAATTACAAAGGAATTTTCCTTTTGGAAACACACAGTGTTCCCCCCCAAAATTCACCATGAACCATAACCAATGAACACAGGCGAGTGTATGCCTGGCCAGTCCCACTTTAAGGAGAGAGAGGGAGAGAGCGAGCACGCAAAAGTTATGAAGATAGAAGCATCTTGAAATGACATAATAATTAATTTGAGAGCACTTTTTTTTACTCATACAGAGTAAGAATTTATTTCTATGTTTATGATGAAAAGTATATGAGACCTAAGAAACACTGCCTAGGGGCGCCTGGGGGGCTCAGTCAGTTAAGCATCAGACTCTTGGTTTCAGCTCAGGTCATGATCTCAGGGTCATGGGATCGAGCTCCGTGTCGGGCTCTACATTCAGCGTGGAGTCTGCTTGAGATCCTCTCCCTTTGCCTCTGCCTGCCCACCCCGCCCCCCACTCACTCTCTCTCTCTCAAATAAATTTAAAAAAATAAACATAAATTTAAAAAGAAACACTGCCTAAGGTCAGAGCTACATGATAATTAAGTTACACTGATTATTTTACTAAAATACAAATCAAGTGTTCTTTTGAGGAACACTAGTAAGCAAGAAATCAGATGACTGTAATGTGTTAGGTATTCTCCACGTAACATACTAGGGATCCATTAAAACCAAAGGAGTTTGTGTAATGAGAGCCCCTCAGGAGCTCCTAGTGACAGGGGTCACTTTTCACCAAGGCATAACTACTGGCTGTTCAGATGGCAGATCTGGAGAGGGTGCTAAGAAAGTATTTCCTTCACCAGCCTGTACCAACGGACATGTGCCAACAAAATGTACACCGTCCTTTCAAATACAAACCCCCCTGGCGGAGCTGTTACTGATCAAAGAAGGTCTTCCGACAGTTTCCCAGTCCTCCAAGATGAGTGCTTCTTCACTTGCCCAGATTCCCCCTAATTCTCCTCCAACTTTGCCTCATCCTTCTAGACTCAGTTGAACCCACATGTTCTCTACTACATCCTTCTTGACCACTCCAACCCTAATATAATCTCCCACGTGGCAGCATCATAATTTAGCATTTAACCGTTCCCCTATAATTTCTATACATGCAAGCCCCATCACCTCAACTGAAGTCATTAGATGAAAACTGATTTAAATGATATAATAATCAGGCACCATAAGTTACAGTTCTTTCACATACGTATTGCAGGAACACAAGATGTATTTCATGATAACAAATGATCCTCTCAGAAAGAATGAAGACTTGGTGCCCGCAGGGAATATGAGGTGAGGAAGCTCTGAAAGAATAGCAAGGTGATGTTGAGATCACACACGAACAACTTCGCAACACCTGTCTAGGACAACATAGTTTGTTGTTGTTGTTTTTAAGATGTATTTCTTTATTTGAGAGAGAGAGAGAGAGCACGAGTGGAAAGGGCAGAGGGAGAGGGAAAACCTCAAGCAGACTCTACCCTGAGCATGGAGCCTGATGCGGGGCTTGATCTCACAACCCTGAGATCACGACCTGAGCCAAAACCAAGAGTGGGTCACCTAACCAACTATGCTGCCCAAGCATCTCTAGGACAGGATAGTTTTAAACTGCAAGGTGCCACTTATTCATGGATTATGAAATCTATAAATGGATAGGAACCAACATTTTAAAAATAAAATAGACCAGACTAAGAAATATCCGATTACATCACACATAGGAAGAATAAATGCTTTGCAAAAATCTTTGTTTAAGCTACATACGTGTGTATGATCATGAGGGAAAGTCCATTTTTTGCTCTGGGACAAGGTCACAGAAGTTTCAGATACACTGATTTAGTTTTTCTCAAAATATGTTCCACAGAAAACCAGTTCCATGAGATCAGGCGTGACCAGCACAAAAGGGCTCTATAGTCAGCGATGTTTGAGAAACAGTTGTTTAAATAAAATTAAACAGATATTTTAAATGCCTGACTTACCAGAGCTTTTAAAATGCTAATATTGCAAATGCCCGAGACTAGAAAATAGTATAAAGCACATTCTAAATTTATTTGACCATGAAACCCATCAGAGGGGTACACTGAGGACTGGTACCCCCTCACTGTACTCTGGAAAATGCCGGTCACAGGCCAATGCCTCTGATGATGTGCCTGTCTCCTCTACACACCCTCTCTGACTTCAACCCATCCTGTACGCCAAACCCCACTCTATACACAGGGATGTACTAAGTGAGCAACAAAAGAGCTAAGGATATCTGGAAGAGAGAAAAAAAAAAAGTAAGAAAATGCTGAAAAATCTTGTTCCATCTTTGTAAGGAAGGAAAAATCCATTCCAGTTCAGCCCCCAAATCTTACAATCTAGCTTTCTGAGGGGACACTTGTTAAGTGGTTGCATTACAAAAAAAGTGTTAGTATATTAAGAAAATACTGAGCATCCTAAACTCTAGTGACACAAAAACAAAACGAGAAAAAGGGATAAAATAAGATGAAGTATGTTTGAAGGAGAGGGCATTTACCTCACTCTGTGTATTGTCCTGAACACTTGTTATTTTTGTTGACCGCCTTTGTCTTTGACTTTTCCCTCACAATATTAAATTCTGGTCATCTAAGGAATTATTATATGAAATATAAGAGGGAAAGAATCGGTTATTTACACATCAGAACTGACCGCAGTCATAAAAAATACTCAAAGCAATCTATTTTATTTTCCTTATAAACCTATAGGCTCTTTCTTAATAGGGCACAGTGATTTTTATTTTATATTTTATATTGACACAAACTTGACCTATAGACTTCTTTTTTTTTTCTTTGACAGATATTCTGTCACGAAATCTAGGAGTACAACCTAAAGAAAGGTAACAAAGTGAAGTATACTAATTCACCTGTGAATTTCAGATGAGGTGATCACTTTCAAAATCTTTTATGCGCTTTTCAGCAAATTACTAACAAAATGACTTACACAGCTATTTTCGCAGAAAAATTACTGTCCATCAGGGAGATGAACAAAATGTAGCATTTGTTTATCTCCTGGCACAGGCTTACTGTTTTTTAATACTTCCTTCTTCGTGTACAAAGTTCTTAGACATCAAATGCCTGGTGTTTTGTAATATCATTACATCAATTGCAAAAACGGTCAAGTGAGAATAACTTAAATAATCAATAGGTCAGGGGAAAATTATTCCTCTTTCTGTTCATACAAAACTACTGTATCAAAATTCCTACCTATTCTCATCAGAGAATTTAGGATTTGTAGTTAAATTCTCATGTTTCAAGGTAAAAAGTCTATCAAGTAGAAAAGAATGGAACTGAATGGCATCAAAGGACTGAAACATTGACCATAATCTTGATCCCTGGGGAAACTCTCCCTCATCCTTAGGAGCCATTTTCAAAGCCCAGCCCATGAACCCTGTGCTGTAGATCTTGAGACCAGTTTAGTGGTCAGAAATTTGCAATAAGAGAAAAATGAACCAAAGGAAACACGAATTCAATTAAAGAAAGAACTAAAACCAAAAGGTGTTAAGTGATTACGAAACAGCTTTCAATACGACATGTGGAAGAACATAGAAAGTCTCCAGAATGCAAGTGGCCTAGATTACATTTTTTGGGGATTATTATTATTTTTTTAATTTGATAAGGTTAAGATGTAGCACATAAGATGGATTAAAGACTGAAGGCAGTATCAGGACCTTTCATTGATTCTCTGGAAACAATTTCATTTCTCTTAGATAAATCAGAGGGGGGGCAGGGGCAGGGGAGGAAGAATAATGAGTCACAAAATATGCCACTTCACCTCCATCTCATTGTTCCTTCATTAAGCTGAATATCTTGAATATTTACATCCTCATTTGTAGGATGCATTTTTGCCATGCCATTACTATCAAAACAAATAATACAGCAAAACTGATTGGCAATTATAGTTTATTTATTTTTAAGGATTTTATTTATTTATTTGACAGAGACACAGCTAGAGAGGGAACACAAGCAGGGGGAGTGGGAGAGGGAGAAGCAGGCTCCTCACGGAGCAGGGAGTCCGATTCAGGGCTCGATCCCAGGACCCTGGGATCATGACCTGAGCTGAAGGCAGATGCCTGAGCCACCCAGGCGCCCTGGCAATTATAGTTTAAAAAGCACTATTCCATGAATTACATCTAGTCGTCCAAAAGTGAGGCTACTCAGATAGGCAGAGAATTTTCTCTCCCTTTCTCCATGGGAGGAATGGAACTAGACACAATAAATACACAGTTTGTAACATCTCCAGATCATGTGGCCCCATCTGGATGCTTGATTTGCCTACACAGTCCATCCCTATAACTCAGGTTGTCTCTAGCATTTCCTGGTCATGAATAACGTTTTATGAATATCCCTATCCATTAATCTTTGACACCAATTCATTATCTTTTCATAGTAGAACAGAAAAGATTAAACTATTGGGTTAGCAATCAGGATCATTTTAAACCTTGTGATAAATTTTAATCTGGCTGACTTAGAAAAACCTATCTGCAAGCCATTTGGGGGCTATAATTTTGTTTTCTGATCTCAGATCATCTTCCTACTCTTCTTTTTGATCTCTTCTCTCTCCACCTTTCCCCCAAACCCTTGTCCTGAGCACCTTCACAAGCTATGCTCCGTCTCCCAGAATGCCTCTATCCACCTAGGAGACATGGCGCTGCCTCAGAATTTTATGCCAGTTGCTGGTTCTGTTTGGTGTTTGACCTGGAATTTTCTTATGCCCAGCTTCTTCTCCTCATTTAACTCTCTCTTTCTTCCCACCAGGATGACTCACTTCCTATGGAGGCCAGCAACGCATTCTACTCATGTCGAATGTGTAGCGAGCACATCTTACACTCTCTAGAAATACTTCACTGAACAGCTGCTCCAGCTAGAATGTGGATGCTTTTGTACAGACAAAAACACACCTGGTCTCTGGATCATCAGGACCTACAAAAGGGCTTAGCACAAAAGAGGAACTCCATACATGCTTTAGGAAAAGGTATCCCAAGTGGCCTAGATTACATTTTTTGGATTATTATTTTTTTAATTTGATAAGGTTAAGATGTAGCACAGAAGATGGATTAAATTAATTTAAAAATGTTCTACCACAGTTTCACTAGATATTTCTGGGACCATAATGCAAAACTAGTCAGATGCCCTGAACCAAGACACAATCAGGAAATTAGGGCTTTTCATTCCCCCAAACTATAGCATAATTCTACTGCTTACTCTTGCTAGGCATGCATTCTGTAGACTTGAGATTTTAGTGGTCCATGTATTTTATCAAAAGCTTATATTATATAATGAGAAATTGTGTTAATTTCTTAATTTAATATCTGACTTAATATTAAGCCCTTCTGTGATATTTTTTCTTGTGATTTCCTATTAGATGTCTATTGCTTCTGATTGTCTGTCAGAAGCCAACTCATGGACCAGATTATAATTGTCAGGATGAAACAGATTTTTCCAATAATTTCTATTTCATTCATTAAACCAAGGTAATATAATACAAGATTTTGCTAACTAAAGTTTTAAAAGGGAATAGCATTTGGAAGGTTTTCTATCTGGATGATGGATGTGATCTACCACACAGTTTAAAATAATAAATTCAGTTTTCTGTCTCAATGGTTGGTCTCTTCAGTCTCCTCAGGAAATATTACATGCTGAGCATCTATCTCCCATCACAGTGGTTCTGCATATTGAAAACATGCTGCTCATACCTTTCTCGCCTCATTGAGATACAATACTCATCTTGTACAGTGTACAAGGTCAAAGTTTTAAGACAGCAAAGTCATTATGATTGTACAAAAACAGAGAAGAACACAGACAAAAAAACCTGGTCTATTTATCACAATTATTTGACTATAAATGAATCATTAAGCATTTGGTGCTTGGTCACCTTCAGCACCGTTGTAGGTGTTCAACGAAGAAAAGAACAGCTGCATTTCAGAAGCTTAGACCCTACTTGCGCAAGAGGCATCCTACTGAAAACAATGTACAAAACTACTTAAAACTATATGAGATTACATGTCTGGATAAAATTTGAAATTGCTCAAGTCAGCCCCCCTCATGTATATTGGTTAGTTGTGGATATTAAATACAACCAAAAGTTATGGCTAATGTATATTATTCAGTTGGAGAAGGCATTAAAATATTTTACATCTATTTTACAAATGGTAACATTTTTAATCTGATGAGCAATGTAGGAGAATTTTTAAAAATGTCTTTCTCAGGCACCTCTTCTTCCAGATATTCTCCACAGAATCTGGCATTGTTGCTCACCCTCCTCTTCTCTGACTTGGCTTCACTGGCTTCCTGATGGCCATCTCTCATAGGCCCTCTTCTTATACCCTTTTTTCCACTCAGCTCCTAAAAACACAATTTCTAGTCCCAGTTACTTGTCACCAGGACTGCTACAGTCTTCATGCTAGTCTCACGTTAGCAGTCCATTCTGACTCCTTCCATCTCCAGGCCATAATACACCTTATAGTGTGTTCATGCTAAAGCACAACGGCACTAACACCATTCTTCTGCTCATCAATAGTCATTAGCTTTCCTCTAGTTACCAAATTAAGGCCAACCTCCACGTTGGCATTCAAGATCACCCACAGTCTACAGCCATACCATCCTGAACGCACCCGACCTCATCAAGATCATCCACAGTACCATTAACCCTAACCCCAACCCCAACCCCAACCTACATTTCTGTATGCCTGTGCATTTGTACTTACTGCTCTCCCACACTTACCCTTAGAGCCCATCAGGACCAGGCTGTATGTATAAAAACACCAGATGATTTGCAACCTCTCTGCATTTGCCCTGTACTTCTCTATCCAGTAAGTTCTACCTATCTTCTCAAAGTCTATCTTAAATATTCCTTTCTGTTTCCTAATAATCTATGCATAACACACACATATTAGTGTGTGAGCACTTCTGTTTTTTAAATGCAATAGCAGTTAACGTTTATCTCATGGAGCTGGCCATATTTTTCTTTATATTATCCTTGTTTCTGCATTTTCCCCAATCAGTATATATTAAATTCCTGAAGACAGGTGTTTGGTCCTATAGCATCCTTATTCTCTAGTTCACTCAGGACAGTACTTTGCACATAGTATTAACAAAATTAATGTTTATTGAATTGACATTTTAGTCAAGTTTATGTGTTCTCTCTAGGAATATGATATTTTAAATTAGGAAACTAATAATTAACCATTAATGACAAAATAAAATCTAAGGATGGCTCAGTGGCAATAGAAATAGTCCTCTTATGGAATAAATGGATGTCATAGGGGTAGGGAAGGTTCTAGACTTGGTATCCAGGTTCCAATGAGAGAGATGAATGATTTCCTAAGATCCATGCATATTTGCATTTCTTCTTTTCTACATGGCAGCTGAAAATATCAATATGAGATCATATGTTCCACAAAGTGTAGGGAAGATACCTTCAGGACTTGGATCCTTTAGAAGGAATCGCACTGTACCCTATATATCATCATCTCTGGCAGTGGCTGGAATTCCTGTTGTCTGCTGTTCTGCCATTATTACTTCTACTTTTATGGGCTTACTAACAAGAACTACAGGCATAATGGTATGGTAAACTAGATTTTCCCAAAGCAACTTATCATTATGAGAAAAATATCTCCAGGAAAGTATCCTTAATTCTCCCCAAACAATCCACTATAAGAGATACCCCTGATGCCCTTAAAAGTTCCCAAATCAGAACATTTTTTTTATTTGTTCATCCATTTTATTAAGAACTGTTTATTTTTATTTATTTATTTTTTAAAAGAATTTATTTATTTGACAGAGAGAGACACAGAGAGAGAGGGAACACAAGCAGGGGGAGTGGGAGAGGGAGAAGCAGCCTCCCCGCCGAGCAAGGAGCCCGATGCGGGGCTTGATCCCAGGACCCTGAGATCATGACCTGAGCCGAAGGCAGACGCTTAACGACTGAGCCACCCAGGCGCCCCAAGAACTGTTTAAAACATCTGATGTCCTGGCACTTAAGGAACTATCCTTTAAGATGGTACTTTCTATCCAGCAGAGGTAACAAAAGGACAGAGCAAAGGAAGAGGCCTCCCTAGGAAGAAGTCAGTGTTAGGATCCCTCCAGTTTATAGGCCCAGGATGGCTCCAGACCCACCCAATTCAACTTTGGGAAAGGATGCATTACTCCAACACTCTTGGGATCTAAGGAGAAGATGATATGAGAGAAGTCTGGCTAAAATCAAGTACTGCTAAGCCCAAGCCCATAGGTTTATCCATGAAGGCTGGCCATGGCCTGGTCATATGAGCACACCCCAGGGCTCCCTGGAGAACTGAGTTATAGCATAATCCTTTGGAAGGTGTAACAAGGACATTGAACCAGGAGACTTGGAATCCAATAGCAATACATGCCCTGGGAAGGCGCTGTGTGCCCCCTAGTGTGGGCAGAGCCTCATCCTTTTCAAAGGTAATCGAGAAGATTTGATTAAGTAGGAACAAAATTATATTTACAGGTTCACTAACTCAGCAAGTATGACCGAAACATAATTTGGAACATTAGACATTTCTCCCTCCAGTGCAAACATAAAAGTTGTAAACACACATACACACACACACGCGTGCGCGCACACACACACACAAATAAACAATTCTCCCTAAATCTTAACGACTTGGATGAAAGAAACATTCCTCATGAGACTTCAGTTCCTCTGAGATATTATTATTTGTTTGTAATGTATCATTTCATAGAATGAACACTAACCTAAAATTTCTCAAAGTGCCATGAGTGTCTGGGCTTTGAAGACAATTATGCCAATGTTTCTCACTTCCTGTGTATGTCATACTCGTTTCCATAGAGAAGAGGCAATGAATTTTATGTCTGTGCTAAGGAGAGGAATCATAGGACATTTCACCTATAAATCACGTCTATTTTAAGGAAAGGAATATGGTAAACACATTTTCTCTATAAAGAATGTTGTTTGTCATTATTTCTCATTAATCAGATGCAATGTGTTAACTGCCAAAAAGCCCTATAGCATTTTCCTAATAATTATAGCTTCTAATCTGTATAACATGCTATGCCATTTTAGCCAAATGACATTCTTAAAATCCATAACTACTACAAGGTATGAAGAGAGAGAAAAAATTATAACATGTACGATGTCTTCCAGCCAGAGAAGAACAAAAAAACAGAGAAAAGAGAAAAATTGGTAATGCTTTCTACAGATGAGCAATGAATAGCAAGCGCAAAAACCCAACTGACTATGTGGGAACAGCCAAGAAATCATTCTTTTGAAAAATAGCTTTAAACAGAACAATTGTCTAGAAAAGAATCACAACATACTGCCCAGCCCTGAGCAGCCCCAGAAAGCAGTAGGGTGCCTCTGGGCAGCAGAGTTCAGTGCAATAGTGCTGGAGGGCATGGAGGGCGAGGTGGGGGGCACACGAGTACAAGAGGGGAACGCCCGTGCGCACACGTCCAGCCACTCTGCAACAATCCACTGTCACTCAGGGTGCTCAGTGTGTCTCCTTGCCTGTACCCACAAAGGTGGAATTCGGCTCTGTGTGCACGCCCCCTGCAGCTAGGGGCCTTACATTCCAAGTAAACCAACCCCACTGCCTTGGACAAACAGCTCCGCTCAGTGACTGACTTATTTTTAGGAATGCACACAAGTGAACCTCAGATGAAAATGAGGGCAGAAATGATTTATGCGAAAGGGCATTTGGAGATGAATAAGCTGGGTGAGGTTGAGGAAGTCTGCCCGTGCAGAAGTGGCTGAGGCATCTGCTGTAATAGGGAATACTAGCTGGTGAAATGCTAGGTCAAATCAAGCAGAAACGTGATAGCTGTTATTTTACAATGGCCAAATGGAACTTCCTAATTAGTGTTAATCAAAGAAAGATTTTGAGTGGCCAATCTTTGTGCTTCTTATATGGAGAGTAAGAATGTAATGAATGCGGATGCCCTAAACTTTGTGTTACTCTGGAACTGGGTTATACAAAAGAAATCTTAAAAAAATGTCACCATTTGGAATCTAGAAATTGTATTTCTATTGAAATGTTTATTGCAATGAAGTATAGCAGAAAGGCCTGTGAGTTACAGAATGATGTGAAGGCCTAAGTGACTGCTGGTTTTCTACCAAGTTTACTAACACATTGGAGGGATAGTTCTACTAAAAAATAGTAACATTAATTTTCACACATTATATTAGAAACTAAGTATTTTCTATGCAATATACAACTACTCTGGCAATTGAAGATCTTAAGTCAAAGATCCTGGAAAATCTACTGAAGGTACCATATCAAAAACAAAGTGGTCAAGTATTACTAATGATATCTCTACTGTGTTTCTCTATAAAAACATAGGTATTATGATCTGGAGTCCAGAAATACGCCTATGAATACATGGGCATTTGATTTTTCGATGAAGCTACCAAATTCATCCAAAGGGGAAATGAACAACTGCATATCCATATAGATATCCATACCTAGCACCATGACAAAATTAATATGAGTTGGATCTTAAATCTAAATGTAAAGGCCAGATCTATAAAGTTTCTAGAAGAAAACATAGGAGAATACTTCCTGACTTGAGATTATGCAAAGGTTTCTTTGACAGTCCCTAGCAATAACCATAAAAGTGTAATAAATGCAAAATTTAAAACATCTGATGATCAAAAGATGGTATTAAGGAAATGATTAACAACCTACAGACTGTCAGAAAATAGACACAAAACATGTATCTGACAAAGTACTGGCATCTAATATATATACCAAAGATTCTGGAAAGATATATATGCTTTTCTAATGAATCTAATTTAAAAGTGAGCAACCCGTAAGAACAGAGGCATCACAAAAGAAAAAAAAAATATATGAATCACCAATAAATACGTGAAAAAGGGCAAGGAGGGGCGCCTGGGTGGCTCAGTCGTTAAGCGTCTGCCTTCGGCTCAGGTCATGATCCCAGGGTCCTGGGATCGAGCCCCGCATCAGGCTCCCTGCTCTGCAGGAAGCCTGCTTCTCCCTCTCCCACTCCCCCTGCTTGTGTTCCCTCTCTCGCTATCTCTCTCTCTGCCAAATAAATAAATAAAATCTTTAAAAAAAAGAAAAAGGGCAAGGAATTGTCAGTCATTGGGTAAATCCAAATGAGCTACCACTGCAAGCCACCAGAATGAAAGAATGTCAAGACTAAAGACTATAGCACAACTGGAACTCCCATATTGTATTTGATGGGAGTATCCATGGGCACAGCCTCTCTGGGAAAACATCTGGCCTTTGTAATAAAACTGAAACACAACAACCCTTTGGACTAGGAATTCTACTGCTAAGAATTTAATCAAGAGAAATAACATCTGTCCAAAAATGACTTATAAAAAATGTTTAAAGCAGCTTTATTCATGATGGTCAAACAATGGAGACAGCCCATGTATCCATCTTTAGGAGAATGGAATAAACTACTGAGACCCAACAGAAAAGATAAACCTAAAACACAATTCTGAGTGAATGAAGACTTATGCTAAAGAGTACAGAGTACATGACTCTACATCAAGTTCTAACACAGAAAAAACAAACTATGGTTGAGTACAAAATCAGAAGAGTTGTCACCTGTGGGTGGAGGTCGGGGATTACCTGTGAAGGGGCATAGTGGCCCCCTGGGACGATGGCTAACATTCCATAGCTTGATCTGGGTTGGGGCTATCTAGGTGTGTGCCTTTGCCAAAACTCAGAGCATTTCACTGTATATGAAATGTACCTTAAAAAGTGAACTACAGGCAATTATTAAACTCTACATGATGGTGTCTGTGATGAAGTATTCAGAGATGAAGTGTACCCATGTCTCTAACTCATGTTAAAAATGCATCAAAAATAAGATAGATTCTTAAAGTGGATAGAGGTGGATACATGGATATTTAGGTAACAACACAGATACAGTAAAATGTTTATTGCAGGATCCAGTTGGAGTGTATATGGATGTTCACTGTACAAGTCTTTTGACTTTTCTGTATGTTTGAAGATCTTCAAAATGTAACTTAAAAAAACAAAAACAAAACAACAACAACAACAACAACAACAACAAAAAACCAAGTCCAGGAACCATTGATCTATGGTACCAACGCTTGAGTTTCATTCTGTGGTAAACTACCCACCAAACAAAAATCTCCTTGCTCTCCTCCCTCCTGTTCCCTCCATAGCACAGCTTCCCATACTCTCATCTGTTTCATATCCAGTCCCATTTCCTTTTCTTTTTCAAAGGGAAAAGGGACATCCTTATTTTCCTGAAAGCATATTGAGGGCATATTACACTTTACACCAGCTATGCCAATACTTTTAACTTCAGAGTTCTGATACTTGGATTCTGTTTGTTCAGTTTCCCATCTACTTCCTAATCTTGTCTCTCTTCAGTTTGACTGCAATTAATATTGTTTTAGTTGGTCTACCTTCACCATACCAGAGTAAGACAGAATGTAACTAACAGTAGGAATTTCTATCCTGAACCAAGGTATCTGATCATTTTAGCTGTGTTATCAGTCACCCCTACCCTGTAAAAACAAGTATCAGGTTTGGATTTGCATATTTGAGTCATGAAAGTTCACAAACAGACCTCATACTGGGCATGTAGAGATTGGTCACTATTTCCACTCCCCTTGGAGTACTTTAATATATATAGTTTCTTAAGTAAAGGAAAATGATGTACATCATTACCATTGCATCACTGAATATCTACAGCTGTTTATTTTCTTAGAAATCCACTAAAATGGGGCTTTCCTGATGTCTACCTTGCCCTTTGCAATGCACTCCTCCTGGAATAAGAACAGCATCAACATTAACAACATAAGCTGTTTCTACGTCAAACAAGTAGTCTAGACTTCATAGGGAATAGTCATCTTTTGCTGGAACCATACCCAGAACAAATTTGTGTGGGAAGGTAGGTGTTAGCGTTCCCCCTCTCTTCGAAAAGATCGGTTTTATTTTGTATGATGATACCTAGTAAAACTGTATGCTACTCTCTGGAGCTGCACACATCTAGAAACGAGGTAGTTCATTCCATTTGACAGCCACCTCACCATAGATTACCAAGCAAATGGGGTCTTGAGACTTAGAGGAGGCAACAGGACTCGGAACCTGGTGTATATGCAGAAGACCAGATGCTGATGAACATGGCAAGGACTGGCTTGTAACTGCATTGACAGCAAGTGAAATCTAGATCTTCAGAGAGTAAATGCCTATTTCTCTCTTTTTTTTTTTTTTTAAGATTTTATTTATTTATTAGAGAGCGAGCGAGAGAGAAACAGCATGAGAGAAGAGAGGGTCAGGGGGAGAAGCAGGCTCCCTGCTGAGCCAGGAGCCCAATGTGGGACTCGATCCCAGGACCCTGGGATCATGACCTGAGCCGAAGGCAGTCGCTTAACCAACTGAGCCACCCAGGAGCCTGTAAATGTCTATTTCTCAACAGCTTCAATAATTTCAGTTAAAAAGAAAGCACATTTTAAAGCTGATACTGATGACAAGTCCAGCAAAGAAAGAGAAGAGGCTTACTTATAAGTCAAGCCTTTAAAATAGAAATATAGACACCCAGTAAATCTCTTACAAAATTATTCATATTTTTAAAAGCGATTATGACAACATGCGGACATGGATTAAGAAAAATAAACCGAAGGAAAAAAACGATGCAATGACCATAAAGAAACCTACATATATTTCATGGAAAAGAGTAGAAAATCCTGTGACTAAGGATGAACAAGAGAAGCAATCTGCTTGTCTAACTGGCAGAAGCAAAAAGGTTACTGCAGCTTTCTAAGCATGGAAAACTAGACCAAGTGTGAAGGGGGACGCTCACAGTGTGAACTGCTAAATATAACCTAGAAACCCCAGCTCCTTAAGCACTGCAGAGTTCCTTAGAGGAGGTTTCAGGACTTAAAGGGAAAAAAATGGTTTAAAGATAATAAAGTGGAAGAAGAGTGCGAAAGAGACCATGATGACTCTGGGGTAATGATTCTCTCCGGAATAAGGAAGCATGTCTGAGAACCTATTCAATTTCTCCTCGGTGTTTACAGAAGAGGATTAATCATTCCCCACCCTGAACTCTACAATGGGCAAACTGGAAATGCTTCTTCACAAGTGGTCAATACCAAGGTCTCCCTAACTAAATCAGCAACTATATTGAATGTCCATCTATCATTTAGGGCAGAAAGGCAATTGCCCAAGAGAGTTGAAAAGACGGAGGGAAAAATTGGGGTGTTATTGACCAAAATGCACAACCCTTTCAATACAATTAGCCACCGTGTGAAAGAATGGCTTGGTGTTCATATTATTCTTATTTATTCAAAGGTTCTGTAGAAAGACCTGGATATTATAGTGCAGTGCATCATTTTTCAATAAGATGGCCAAATATCTGGTAAAGAATAACCAGCTGGGACAAAAGCAGCATGGCCACTCAAAGAAAGGCTAAATCCCCTGACAAGAAGTGTCGTTCTTCATGAGTTAAGTTAATAGGGCTCTTCCACCTCTCAATAAAGTATCTGTTGAGTACCTTGTGTCAAGGTGGAAAGCATACGGCTGTAAAAGGAGACAAACTTGACCATCATGGACTTATGTTCTAGTAGGAGGAAACAGGTAATCTCAGTAATTTAACAAGGTGATTATGGCTACTGATAAATGATACCCAAGCATAGAGTATACAAATGTGTTAGGAAGTTACCAAAGGAGATGATTTAAAATAGGTAACAAAGAAAACCTCTCTGAGTGAATGACACTGAAGTTGCTAACAGATTGATGAGCAGTGCCCTCTGCTCAGTGGTCCGAGGGAGAGCATATCAGGCAGAAGCTGCTCGTGCATAGACCCCAGAGGAGGAAATGAGATACTAAGTTGAAGGAAGGACTACTTGGTGTAAGACTTATTTATTCACATATATTTCCAGCACCTACTATGGGTCCTACAGTGTTTTAGATACTGAGGGTAGAGAGGCAAGCAACACTGACCAAATCCTTGCCCACATGAAACTTAGCTTCCAGTGGAATTTCTGGTGGGACCAGAGAAGACAAGGTAGATTGTGTAGGTTGGGATGTTTTAGCCACAGTAAGAGTTTGAATTTTTTGCTAAGTGACTGTGTCAAATTTCTGCCCCACACCACATCCCCTTAGCACACCTGCTTCTACCACACCTCTCATGGACAAATGAAGGTGTGCTGTATAAGTGGAAAGGTCTATGTGACAACACTGAAAAAATCTCATATCCAGAGCCAAAAGAGATGCTTTGCTGAGATCCAGGCCCCCGGGCTTCACTACACAGGTTGCAGATTACATACCAACCTCTACTCAGGAGGAGTAAGTGATCTGTCCTTGCCAGAATTGCTCACAATTCAGATATGGACTTGCTTCCCTTGCCTACAATGCATCTGCTAGCACCACTACTTGAGAGCATATGGGAAGCCTGATTTACCAAAATGGGATCACACATGCCATTGCATGGAATCAAAGAACTTTCTTCACAGTGAAGGAAGTAACACAATGGGGAATAGGATCAAAGATCCCACTGATTCAGTTCTATGCTGCATCACGTGGAAACAGCCAACCTAACCGGATGTTGGAAGGGTCTATTTAATGCTGAGTTGAGGAACAGGATCTCAAATATTCATTGATCCAATGACTGACATATGATGGTTGTGTCTCCAACAACTAGAATAAAAAGGTCTGAGAAGTGAGGTCTTACTATCACTGACTGACTTGCAGAATTTGTGCTTTCTACCCACTCAACTCTTGGCACTGATGACAAAGGTCCTGGTTCCTGAGCTGAGGCCCCAGAAATGAGGGGACAGAGGAAGGGCTCAACTGAACCTGAAGCTATTGACTACTTCCTAGTCCCTTAGAGCCCCTGCTTGTAGTTAAATGAGCAGAAAAAGAAACAGGTCACTAAAATGGGGGAAAAAAATGATCAGCCCTGATTATCTTGAGAAGCAGGGTTGCTCCTACATAATGCTGTCAAGATAGAGTATATCTTAAACATGGGGATTCACTGGGGAATTTTTTTATGATTATGCATGGTGATAACAGTGAATAAGCAACTAAAGGTACCACAGCCTGGCAAGGGCTTAGACACCCAGAGGTGGAGATCTAGGCCATGAACTAAATAAGAAACCTATCAGCTGAAGTGTTGTCTGAGGGTAAGGGAAACCTAGAAAGGGAATGGTGAAGATGGGAGTTGAGAAATATTAATTATGGCCTCAGGACCAAGTACTGAAGGTGGTCCTACCACTCCTACTATCCTAATTTTTTTTTTATTAAATTGCAATAGGCCACACCCTCAAAAATAATCTGTGACAAAATAAACACTGTAGGGCCCAGAAGGAGCTGAGCAACCTAAGGGGTGGAGTGTAGCAGACGCCATTTGTGCCCCAGGCCATATCCCTATAGAGCAATTTATCTTGGCTTAGCTGTGGTAGATAGATCTCTGCACATTCCCAGCATCCTGTCTCAAAGGGCCACATGGAGTTTCAGGGCTTCCTCTGAAATGACAGCCTGGATGGAGCATAGCTCTAAGGCGCCAAAAAGCAATCCTTAACCAATAGGGCATGGAGATTGGTAGATAAACGCTCCAGCTTCTTATCCTCGGGAGGGACAATTCTACGAGGCATTCTCCATGGTTCCTCAAATGCCCAATAAGACTGTGCCCCAACTGTCTGCTGCACTAAAAGGTCAGTGACCCGCTCTGTATCAGCTTTCCTTACTTCCCTGTCTTACTCTCCCAGCTCCTCACTGTGCTTCCCAGGATCACCTTGCAAATGAACCATTTGAAGACTCAATCTCAGGCTCCACTTTTAGAGATACCCAATGAAGACAGTATGTAGGAAATAGCATATATACATTGACCTGTATCAGGATTGAGGAGCCTAATTAATGAGGTGTCAACAGTCACATGTTAGGGAATTAAAGAAACTGTATATCTAAGATTTAGCATTGTCAAATGCAAGGTGCAGAATTTTGAGAATTTTTAAAAATTGCATATATAAAATTAAGGCTCTAGAATATCAGTTGTAATGCAGGTAAGGGATCTGAAAGTGCTCAGAATTGCTCCCAAAGGAAAGAGTCCCCCCATGAACTGCTTCAAAGCAGCCAACGAAACACAAGAAACAATCAGAAGTGTTTTGGATATACAATTTAAAAAAATTAACCCACTCTTACATGATACCTTGGAGCATTGTCATCTACAAAACTACAGTCAGTTCTTATGAGAATGGCCACTCTTAAGCAAACGGACCTAGACCTACAGCCTGGATTTGAACCTCAGCTCTGACACATGTTTCTGTGTGACCTTGGGTAATCACTCTGTGCCTGGGTTTCCTTTATCTGCAAATGGAGAATATTACAAGAGTTCTTTCATTGTAGTAAATGCTATTTGTTTGCTATTGTTTTTATTATCACTTGGCAAACACCAAGGAATATCGAATGGAATTAGTGAGTGATTAGGAATTGTAACTGAAGAAAAATTAGATCTGGCAAGTTGACATACAAGGACTGTATGGATAGAGGGAAGAAATTAACTTCTACAAAATAATCAGCGCTCTGGATAAAGTGAGTTTTGGCTTATTTCCCAAATCTTAAATACGAAGCTAAGAAGGCAAGTTTTTTTTTTTTTTTCCATAACAAATAAATGAGGACGAATGAAAGATAAAGTACTTCACATAGTGGTAAGAAATATATGGAACCCATTGTTCCTAAGAGGTGACAGGGATTTAATCAGTGTTTGAGCAAATTTGGGGAAAGGAAGTCATGGAATACTGCCAAAGGAATAAGATCTTCCAAGACTTTGAGGTTGGCAAGGGTCTTAATGAGGTGATCATCAATAAGATTCCTTGTTGGTTCTCCTCATTCCCTTATTTAATTTTCATGATCTTGCTATGAATACTTGCATGAAGTACAGAATGTATTTAAAGCAAGAACATTAATAACAGCTTTTCACTTCAAATAGAAGAATCATTAAATAAAAAATTCATTCTTTCGACATTTATTGAGATACGTGCAAAAATGAAAGGATGTCTTTGAAGACAAAATTGCTTGAAAGTTGGGGCAATCTGCTCTTGCTATTAGTGAAATTCAAGGGCCATTATAGGGAGCAGAAGTAAAATTATAATATCAATCAGAGAATAAAATATTTCAATAGGACTAACAATAAAGTTGCATATCCTTATAAGACAAATTTCTCTTCCTATCTCTGCGAAACCATGTATTCTTACTTGAAAAATGGCTATATAAACTATTATGTCTGCCTAACAGCAAATAATAATGCTTTATCATAGGTACAGGCTCAGACAATGATTAGATACACTTAAAGTGGGGGATTCCTATGATATCTAAGAGTGTGTACTCTTTTTTTCAATTTTTTCTACTGCCTGCTGCCCTAGCTAGAGGTAGACTAGAAGGACTAAATTTGAAATTCACATTGGCTATCTAAAATTTACTTGTAATTTTCATTGCATTATGTATAGAACTTGTCCATGATTTAAAATTCAAAAGGGAATTATGACATTTGCACTTCATTCATTTAATCTGTTTTACAAAAAAGATCAAAGCAGCATTTAGGGAACAAAATGAGTGACAGAAAAATAGCAGAAGTATGTCAATAGAAGTGATATTTCAAAGATCCAAGAGACTAGCAACTAATATGAACATTATCGCTTCATCTCTCTAGATATTACATTATTGCTGTTCCTATTATTATAGATGATATGAATCTTTGTACACTCATTGTACACTAAAAAGTAGCAGAAGAAACTGATGTTTGTGGTCAGAATCCACAAGGTAGTGAAAACTAGAAGTCCATGTACCAGCTCGTATAAGAAAGAACTGGAAACCACCAGCAAAAGTATATGTGTACCTGGGAATATGCTATATAAAATAGAACACAAACGAACAAATTAAAAAGATGATTTACATCCACTATTCAGATATGTATTTCTGTTTTCTTGGAAGATTCTTTTCTTGCCATCCAGAGTCCTTGATTCCATATCTCTTTGTGTGAGCAAGGAGCATGAGAGTACAGAACACCCAAGTATTAGGAAGATGGGGTTCCTTCATAACAGGATTAAAGCAGAAAAACTGCCATATTGCCTTATTATGGTTTTGTTTTTTATTTGGTTGGATTTTTAGTGGACTTTTCTTGTTGCTGTTATTCTTGTTTATTTCTCTTTGTTGTTTTTGACTTGTTCCCTGAGAAATTTGGATTTCTCTCATAACCCTGCACAAAGATAAGCGTTCTTCCAACAGAGTGTCTTCCCTTTATTTTTAAATTTTTTTAAGTTTTAAAGGATTTATATATTTATTTGAGAGAGAGAGCACAGTAGGTAGGGGCAGAGAGAGAGGAAGAGAGAGAATCTCAGGCAGACTCCCTGCTGAGTGAGGAGCCCAATGTGGGGCTCAATCTCACATCCCTGGGATCATGAACTGAGCTGAAACCAGAAGTTGGACGCTTAACTGACTGAGGCACCAGGTGCTCCCAGAGTGTCTTCCTTTTAATGGTCTTGCTTTTGAGACTGAGAGTGAGACTCCCAGAGAACTGACTGACTTGGACAATGAGGAAGAGGCTAAAGGAGCAGGATGGCTTATTTATCTCTTCATGACTCTCAGAATATCTGAAATACTATATTGTTCATAATTTGTTTCTCTGATGAGTTTATGGAACTACTTTAGCTGGTGGTTTAAGTTTGACAAAAAGATGTTTTAAATGGTTAAAAGTAAGATTTTATAAATTTTGGACTTTGGCGTTCAAATGTATTCCCTTCCAAAGACTTCCTTATTCTCAGGCTAGTAATAAATATTCCTAACTTCCACCCATAAAATAATAATAAAGAAATGAATGAAGGAATAACTGAATGAATCAAATTTAATTTTTAAAAAATCTTCTTTCCATTTTGTTGATCTGATAATTCAGATTTTGGTGAAACTTGATTTTCCCAGATTCTATAGTATGTAAAATTAAATTTACAGATGAGAAAGAACACTGGCTTCACAGTCAGAGAGTTAGGACCAAAGCCCAATTTTGCCTTTTTTTTTTTTTTTCCTTTTTATGCCTCAATTTCTTCATCTGCTTAATGAAACAGACTGATTGATTTCTCAGTTCTCATTGTTACAAGATCCTGTCATTATAAATCATTGGAAAAGTCAATTTAAGTTTCATTTTATCAACAAGCTCAAGTTACTAAGACTTTATAAAGTGATATCAAGAACATTTTGAGTTTTATTAAAGGCACATATTAATATTTTTAAAAGTTTATCATTTCTTTTAAAAAAGACTCCCACAATAATCAGGCACATACTGTAAATGTACAAACATTCTCCCTTTTTCTTCTGTTTCATTACACCATGGACACGGTATAGCTGATGGGCATGGCCTCCCGGGATTAAAGATACACAGTGATCTTCTGGAGGGGTTGGGTTAATTTTAACTTTAAATCTCCTCTCTAGACTAAAATTGTTCCTCGACATCAGGCCTTCAGACATATACCAATTTCAGTGGCTCAGTTGTTACATCTGTATTTGCTTCCAAAAATATGGAGGTTCTGTGGAAATTCTACTAACTATTCCTTTTGATCTTCCATTTTACATTAGGGAAAAGGTTCCAGCAGCTTCACCTTTGCTACAATATCTCCTTGCATCTAGGAGGATATGCAGGGGTGGGGGGGGGACAGCCATAAAATAGGAAGGGGTGGCATTCTGACACCAGAGAGCAATTAAACATGATGGGGGAGAAAGCAACTAAGCAACAGAATGTCCTCGAGAAGGAAAATGATTTTATCGCATGACTGCCTACCTCATTACAAAGTGAAATTCCCCACCACACATTTCTGTGTGAGCCTTCATCTTGGCGGTACAGGAAAGCAGCTCCCCAGGCTTCCTGCGACCACAGTTGCCATGAATCTATCACACGTTTTGTTTCTGCGCTCACCTCTCACACTCACGGTCTCCATGTCCTTCTGAGGCAAATGCAAAAGAGGGATGAAAGACTCTGCTTCCTAACTTTTTCATTAGTTATTCATCTGTATCTGCTATGGGGAAGAAGACAGTAGGAACTGTGAGAGCAATCCACACATCGGTGTTTTAAGATCCTACGTCTAAATGGTGCTGCCACAGAAAAGCGTCTTCCCATCGGCACTAATTAAAAAGCAGTAAGTGCACTTGAGCAGTGGCTTTCTTCTGTGACTTTTCCTCTGCATCAGACACACTCCTTTCCACTTGAATGTGAACATTACCACTGTGCAAAAACAGAAACAAAAACAAAAAACAAAACAAAACAAAAAAATACAGTAAAGGCAGGCAGAAAATAAAACTAACTCACACTTTGGAGAGACATTTCTTTTTCATCAATAAAACCTGCTGCATTCTTGGAAAACACTAAAGTAAAGCAGGTTTCACCACCCTGAAATATTAGATAATGGGTTTTTGTAAGGAAAGACTATCAGAACCTATGACAAATTAGCTTGGCCTCTACCTCCATGGTCATTATGAAGCATTTCTATGTGCTGGTCACGACTAAAATTGGAAATGATTTTAGTGGCACTACCTCTATGTTTATCACATGTCTTCAGTTCAGGGCCACAGAGAAGGAAAAAAAATGCAAATGGCACCTGGGCTTCAGAGTGGCTTAAAATACAAGAACCTGAATGATTGATACATGTTCAACGTAGATAAAATTTAGCACAAAGTTCACATTCAATATGTTTAGTAGGGAAGGTAAAAAAAAAATGTTAAAAAAAGTCACACTAAGGAGGTACGTAAAAAATAACATAATTCATTCATTTATTCAGTTATTACATTATTGAACATCTACTATGAAAGAGACTGGAGGGTTCAAAGACATGTTGAGGATGGTTCCTGCAAGAGCCTACAATGTCATGACCACACAGCATATAGATGGAAGAGATACGATCACTCCTTGTTGGGAGCCATGTGCATTCCAGCTGGAACACCTCCAAGGAGTAGGTTACGACAACAGTGTTCACCCTGGATGAGGGAGGAAGAGAAAGTGGGGTGTGAAGAATCTGGGAGGAGGAGGATGGAAGAAACAGGTGGAGATTTATCAACCCTACTCAATTTTCAGAGGAAAATGCCCTAGGAGACAAAAGTCCACTGTGAAAAATGTCACTGCTAAACCAACCTAGACTAGTGATTCTTGACTAGAGGCTACAATATACTGAAAGATTTAAGAGGCTGAGTGTAGAGGCTTGTGCCTGCCTGACTGGTTGAAACCCTGCTTTCCTTACTGTTTAGCTGATGGAATGGCCCTGGGCAAGTGCCTTTCTGTGCTTGAGACTTCTCATCTACAAAACAGGGAAAATAATTGTATCCAGAGTAAGGCTGAAGGAGTACTGAGAGAATGAGGTATACGCAGTGCTGGGACAGCATCTGATGTTCAGTAAGAGAGCAGCACCTTTTCACTGTTTTCTTGCCCTCCACACACATGATGGGAGCTTTCCCGAGATCCTATCTCTACTGACCCTCAACCCACGGCTCTCCATCCCAACCCGATGTTTCTATCACTATCACAATTCATAACTTTGTTGTTTCCTACTTTATACAATGTTTGCTCCTTTTACTGATTTGTGTGCTTGTTTTTCCCATAATACAAGCCCTAGAAGGATATTTTGAGGGTTTGGGGACACCTCATACCTCCTCCTTCATAATTGCCTGGTGCTTGCCACTCTCTCTCATGATCGAAATAGGACATTGGACCTCTTCCTGCATCAAGGCTCTCCTCTTGTTAATTCCAAACCCTCTAGCTCCCAGGGTCTTAGGAAAGACCTCTATCAGCCTGTGCACAGGTCTTTCCCACAAGCATTGCCCCCCATTTAGAACTCCCTTGTCCCATGCCCTATCACTGTGCAGTCTACATCCCCATCAACCTCTAAATCCAGACCAGAACATCTAGCAGATTAACTAAGAGCAACCAATTTTGACATCAGGGTTAATGTTGGATACCTCACTGTTTCTAATGATAAATATTTAAAGTGACAACTCCATAAAGACTAATAAAATCTTCTCTGGCATTGACCTTTGACATCAGTGGGTCTTGAGTAGTGTAGGTATTTTGATATGTGATGATTTTTTTTTAATAAAAAGGCAATCTGACTAAATTGTTTTGACTTGCCTTGAGAAGAGTCTGGCCTACAACACTGTTCTTTTGTTACCAGGTAAGGTGCAAACTGGATGTTCTCATCTCCTCTCTCCTCCTCATCGTCTATTGATGAAGAGGGAAAGAAGGAGGGAAGAGGTGATAAGCTCTCTGAAGGCAAACTGCTGAGTTCACATTCTGTTCTTGCCTCTGGCTAGCTGTGACTTTAGGGATGTTAGTCTCCTCCTCTATAAAATGGAACTTTCAAGGTTGTTGTTAGGAATACATGAGATAATGGGTTGCTTGGCCAGGGTAAATGCTCAGTAAATACTGGTTATTCTTATCAGCAATAGCTATTCTCATCATCATTATCAACCTGCAAGATGGACTCCACTGTACTTGGTAGTTGTAAATAAACCATGTTTATAGATTTTTGTGTATCAGTTTTCAAGGACCACCATATATCTGGCTCTGTACATAATCCTTCTAATGCAAAGTAAATGTTATAGAGGGAGAGGACAATGAGAGATAAAATATAAGGAATGAAAAGAACAAAAAATACATGTAAGGAACAATCCCTGGACAGATAAATTATATCTATTTGTTAAGTACATTTTGCATGTAGTCTATAGGTAGAAATACCAAAGTTATATGATTTAAAATATGCTTGAGAAAGGTGATGGGTGTTTTTTAAGGAATATGTTCACATATGGAAAATCTGGATCTTCATATTTACTGATGCAGAGCTGCTCTGATCTCTTCCCATCAGCACACAGAAAATAACATTTGCCCACACACATTAAACAAGAGTCAGCTGAATTGCAAGGCCCTACTTTTCCCTATACCCACACAAACTCATACACCCATGAGCATCTTCCCATTGGGTTCGAACGCACACACAAATAGGAATTTGTTTTTAAAATCAATAGATTCAATGTTCAATTTCACTTAACCTGCATTTTCCTCTTTCTATATACCTTAACTCTGGAGTTAAAAAACAGCTTTTCCTATAAAGTGAAACACATGGTATTTTAAAGGTATCAGACTTCTCAGGCTAGGGGGCTTTATGTCATCATTTGTCCAGATCACTATCAGTTCTGGCTTCACATCAGATTTCTAATCATTTCTATATTCTTGTTCAAGGTGTGTTTCTTATTTTTCACTTCTAGGCAGGAGTTCATTTCCTTATTCTTTGTTCTAATTCATTTCACACACAACTAGTCCCATTTATATGAAACACGTCTTTACTCAATCTGTTGTGTTTTACAAATGAATTTCTAAACAGAAAGTGATTGTGTCCTTCCAATGTCAGAGATACCAACTGCAGGCACTTGAAACTAAATTAAAGGTTAATCATTCAACTAATATTTTAAATGATCTCAGGTACAGAACCAAACTGTGATATAGTTGGAGAGGTGCTGAGAGTTTTTCAGATAACTCAGAAATTATATGACCTCTTGAAGCATATTTTTCTAGCCTGCAAGGCTCTAAGCTCTCTATTGAAAAGACATGAGAGACTTCACAGGAAGCTGATTTCAAACTCAATTTCTTTAGCCCAGGAGTGTACTAATCAGAATTATGGCTACAGGGACCAGACCCCAACTGTGGCTATCTTAATGTCATGTAGGAAATCCTCTTGGTGCAAAGTTAGCCTCCAAGTCCACCTCCAGACAAGCTATGCCAGAAGTCACAGAGCAGAAAGGCCCTCAGATCAAACTGAAATGCTTCAGGGGCACCTGGGTGGCTCAGTCAGTTAAGCATTTGCCTTCAGCTCATATCATGATCTCAGGGTCCTGGGATCGAGGCCCACATCGGGCTCCCCGCTTAGTGGGAAGTCTGCTTGTCCCTCTGCCTCTGCCCTTCCCGCTGCTCGTACTCTCACTCTCTCTCTCTCAAATATATAAAATTTAAAAATCTCTAAAAAAAATTAAAATGCTTCAATCACATGGTTTTAAAAGTCAACTTAAAACATTGTTTGAGAAGAAAAGGAAAAGAGATAATAAGATCAAACACTCTTAGGATAGGATGCAAACAAGATGAGAAGACCATATAGTTTGAATCCTGCAGTACATCATGTCCATGTGTTCTGTCTCCCTCTCTCAGGCACATGAGCCTACCTTTGATGGTGTGGTTACATGGACCAAAGGCGACGTTTGTAGTGAGGACCCATAGGCAGTAGGTGCCCTAGACAAATGACATACACTTGCTCTAGCTGAGAAAAACTGGGACAAGGTTAATTAGCTAATTGTTAATTAGCCTGATGAGCAACCATAGATCCTATGTTTTCTGGGCAGAGGAAACATGGGTCCAGGATGGACATCGCCAAAAGGTGATCCAATTTAGACTTCCTGACTATTAAGTACTGATGTCTATTAGGTGCATCCAAATACTTAGTGCCTCATAAATTTTTGTCTCACATATATCTAAGTACCCAGGTGCCTCATGGATATTACATATTTCCTGGTACTTCCATCCCTGTCTATGTTGAACACATACATTCCCCACTTGCTAACTACTTATTGTATACTCAGCACATGCCATGAATTGTCTACCAGTTATTTAAGACACTTTAAAAGTTTTTACCTATGTTTTCCAAATTATAAATTTATTTACGTAAAAAACTGAATACCTGGAAAAACAACTGCCTACTACTTGCAGCATAAAATGCATTGAAAAGATCTTGAGACCCCACAGAATATCTGAGAGTCTGGAGAACAGGTAACACAGAAGACTAGGAAGTAAGAACCAAAGCAAAGTTCATGTCTCTGAAAGACACTGCTTACCAGAGCCACTGCAGAGGCAGAAACTGTCAACCATCCCCATGTGGTGGTGTTACTCAAGATTCAAGTTCCAGGAGTAAGGTTCTCAGTTTCATGCCTGCTGGATATGCCAGAATTGAAAGGAGAAGAATCTGGCTTACTGGATTCCACAATGGGAAATGACCAAGGCTTCTGAAGGATACATAAACCAGAGCATTCCCAAAAGGAGTTGTGGATACCAGACAAATGATAAATGTCCCAAACAGAAAGCATTTAACCATTATTCCTGTTCAATATCTTACAGAGGTGCATGCCTGGAAACCATCTACATGCTAATGAATTGAAATTTATCTCAATTTATATCGTATGTATCAGCCAACTGAAAATCTATCACGCTTCTTAAAAGTAAATGTCTATAGAAGTTTCAATTCCCTACACACACACACACACACACACACAAATTTTCCAGTCTTCCTAATCCTCATAAATGCCATAACTATTTACTCAGTCAGGCAAAAATAAATTATTAAATAAATAATAAACTATGCATCTTTAGCATCATGCTTATGTCTCTCTTTCTCTCATATATCAAGTCCTTCAATAAACCCAAATGACTATCTCCAAAGCTTATCCTTTAACCAATTTCTTCTACCCTAAGATAGAATTCCCTTTATGCTCTTTCCCTATATTCTTCTCAGTGTTTCCTCAAACCACTTATTACTGGTATGTATTATGTATCTTTTGGTTTATTTTCTATATTCCTCACATGATAACTTAAAAGCTACAAGAGCAGGTATTTTACTGTCTTTTTTGTTGTTGTTGTTATCTCATATCCCCAGCACCTCAAAAAATGGCTGGCCTATAGTAGGTGGTTTATGAAATGTGTTGAATGAATATAAGATATAATTATGTGATTCTGTTGTAGCTATTTTAAGACAATGCCTTGACCATCATAGGTAAAAACTGTGTGTCCAGTATGTTAGGTCTTCAGTTGGGATAGAACACTTCTCCAATCAGCCCTTCTCCGAGGGCTGAGGTCTGACATCCAATATCAGTCATGAGCTATGCTGCCCTATCTCCATGAATGTTTCCTAACAGAGGCTGTTCCAAAGCCAAGCTGTGCATGCTCTCTGCCATTCACCCTTTATTGAGAGGTATCCGTTAGATCTTTTAGAGGTAGGTTACAGGTGTTATACTATTTTGTAATTAGTTGTAGGAAGCATCCTCCTGGAACATGGCGGTTGGAACACAACTTTGCCACGACTACCTTTCAGTTGAACACCCAACTCTGATCTGAGCAGAGGAGCTACTGGGGTGAAGAGGGCCTCCAGGGTATGACAAAACTTTTAAGCACTGAAAAGTCTCCAATGGAGGGACCAGCTATTATGTTGGAGGGGGTGGAAAGGGGTAAATCATATTAAAGTTCAAGCCAAAGAATAAGTGTCCAAGAGGAGCCATGAAAATTATGAGAAAGATGAGTTGGTCAAAGTTATGCCTGCCTTTTCATAAACTAAAAGATACTATGAATTCACTGCGGTCAAAATAGTATGTAGGGGGGCGCCTGGGTGGCTCAGTCGTTAAGCGTCTGCATTCGGCTCCGGTCATGATCCCAGGGTCCTGGGATCGAGCCCTGCATCAGGCTCCCTGCTCAGCAGGAAGCCTGCTTCTCCCTCTGCCCCTTGCCCTGCTTGTGTTCCCTCTCTCGCCGTGTCTCTCTCTGTCAAATAAATAAATAAAATCTTTTAAAAAAAATAGTATGCAGGGCCATGCATTTTTATGGTGTTACCGAATAAAAGACAGCCTATAAATCAATCTTATAATATACAGGACTCCTTTGTGACCAAGGTAATATTTCAATATATTGGGGAAAATGATTACTTCACAAATGGTAATATCACAGAGGTCCATACTTCCAAAAGAAATAAATTTGGGCTTCTTTGCACACTGCACGCAAGGAGAAATATCACAAACTACAAGTTTTAAATGTAGTAACTTAAGAAGAAAATAGGAGATGCACATAAAACCTACAGATTAAGGAGAACTTTATAACCAAAATTGAAAAAAAATATATAGATGGGGCTCCTGGGTGGCTCAGTCAGTTGCGCGTCCGACTCTTGGTTTTGGCTCAGGTCATGATCTCATAGTCATGAGACTGAGCCCCTGTAGGGCTCCCTGCTTAGCCGGGAGTCTGCTTAAGATTCGCTCGCTCCCTCTGCCCTCGCCCACCTCAAATAAATAAATAATATTTAATTTTAAAAAAGATGTTTAAAAAAAGAAAAAATATAAAAACATGTCACTATATGAAAAATGTTTGAGTTTAGACAAAGGACAGCATAAATAAAAACAACAGACAACAGAAACCAACAGATAAGAAAATGTACATGCAATTTGTATACTGGATATAAGGCTATCATTGGCCAGACAGATTTACATGCTGTATACATATATCCATATATATGATTTACAATGTGAGTTTTAAAACTTACTTAATATGATAAAGAGGAGCATATTTAAATGCTTAATAAATGGATAAAATGAAAATAAATTATAGGAATATTTCATCTTGGCTTATCAGACTAGGAATATAAATAATTATTTTTCTGGGAAAAAAGGATACTCTCAAATATTGACAGCAAAAATGTGAATTGTTACAGCTTCTTTATAAAAACACAATCTTGCAACATTTATTAAAATTAAAAATACACACATTGGGGAAACTATGTGCTATGGTGAGCGCTGTGAATTGTGCAAGACTGTTGAATCACAGGCCTGTACCTCTGAAACAAATAATACATTATATGTTAAAAAAAAAAAAAAAAAGGAAGAAGAAGACAGCAGGAGGGGAAGACGAACCATGAGAGATGATGGACTCTGAAAAACAAACAGGGTTCTAGAGGGGAGGGGGGTGGGAGGGTGGGTTAGCCTGGTGGTGGGTATTGAGGAGGGCACGTTCTGCATGGAGCACTGGGTGTTATGCACAAACAATGAATCATGGAACACTACATCTAAAACTAATGAGGTAATGTATGGTGACTAACATAATATAATAAAATTTAAAAAATTAAAAATACACATGCCTTTCAACACAGAAATCTATTGTTTTAGAATCAACCCTATAAAAATACCAGACCTTAAGCCTGTAAGTGTAAGGATATATATCAAACAGACAGACACACATACAAACAACTGCATGCACACACACACGTGATCCTTATTAACTGCATCCTAGTTTGTAGTCATACACATACATACAATCTAACAGGGAGATGTTTAAATAAAACCCATTACAGCAGAACATAGAATATTATGCAACCATAAAAAATAAAAACATAGAGCCTAAAAATTAACTCTGAGAGAACTGTGATAAAATTATTGTCAAGTGAGAAAAACAAATATAAAAACAATCCATTTCTGTGTGTCTGAATGCATCCCAAAGATACCAGCAAGGATGGTCACTCAAATGCTAGTGGTGGTTCTGTCAGTGCTGTCTGCCTTACACTTCTCACACCCTTCGGGTTCTGCATAACAAGAATGCAGTATTTATACAGTGAAAGCCATGAAGCTAGTTTCATTATTAAAAGGCAGTGGTGTGACTACACCTTTCTTTCTCATTTAAAAATATACTTTCAAAATAACTTACTGCTTCCATTAGCCGCTAGTCAAAGAACAAGAAAAATTACCTAATGCCCATCATTTAAAAGAACTTTGATATAATTAAGCAAAAATTGAAAGCAAGTCACATTCTCTTTGTGCTTCCCAACTACTCTAAGAATACAACAAAGGCAGAGTTTGGCTATACATTTAATGAAGAAAACAAAGTAAAGGCAGGTACTTTGTGCAGGGACATTTGAATCTCAGTGAAAGCTGCCAAATTAAAAAAATAAATAAAGCACCACAGATCCAGCAGCAGGGGCATCCCTCTGAACCAGGCCCCTCCACAGGCCCGAAGGCCCCAGCAAGCCTGCTTCAGGCCGTGGGTGTCTTGCATTTCCCTTTGAATGTGACAGGGCCTCGTGAATGAGAACACTAGGTGGCATGCCTACCAAGCTCTGGAATGCCATTAAGCACCAGGAAGAAATGCCATTATGATTCTATTTGGAGATCATTCTCTCCCCCTCTAGGCTAAAGAGGCATTCTCTAACACAGACAGGCTGTGTGTCTCTCTAATAAGAAGATCAAAAAGTCTGTGAGGCTACTGGTCAGGAGGGACTCTTAGAAAAAGAGTAACCACTTAGTATAGATGGCAGGAAAGAACACACAACCTAATTCTCCTTGCAGGTCATCTGAACAATGTTAATTGTGAATTCTCAAACCCTCATCACAGAGAGGAATTTCATAAAAATAATTCTATTTCTGATAAACCAATTTTAGCAGATGAGTCTCCCCTGGCATGGTTGATTTCGTGCAAAAGATTATAACCAGCCGACCCCTTAGAACAATTGCCCCTGTGAGTCTGGGCTTGCTCAGCCATCTTAGACCTGATTCTGGAGAAGCCCCGAGTCTGCCAGGCCACTTTTCTGGTCAGTCCCCAGCTTTGGCTGATGGTTCCTGTGAGCTGAGCTGGCACGGCTGAGTGCCCTCCCTTGAAGTTGGAGGTACCTAATACCCCTCAAGGTCTGTGCTCAACCTACCCTTTTAAAGACTGCATTAGCCATTTCTAATTAGTAGAATAGGGCCATGTTCTGCCAAAGTATTGCATGCAGATACTGCTATGTGTTCCAAAGGACCTATGTGATCCTTCAGTAATCAGCTTTATGAGACAAGAGATGAGTAATCACTCAAGCTTTTTTACCTAGCGGGGGTTAGAGCCTCTCAGCCTCTGACTGAGGAGCATTTTACCGGGGTGTTTGGCTTCATGAAGATGCATAATCTCTTCCTCTTTGGTCTTTTTTTTTTTTTTTTTTTTAAGATTTATTTATTTGAGACAGAGAGAGTGGGGAAGTACAAAGGGAGAGGGAGAGAGAGAATCTCAAGCAGATTCTCTGCTGAGCGTGGAGGCTGACGCAGGGCTTGATCTCATGACGCTGAGATCATGATCTGAGCTGAAACCAAGAGTCGGACGTTGAAGCGACTGAGCCACCCAGACGCCCCTCTTCCTCTTTTGTCTTAAATGCATTTTGAAAACTGGGCCTGCAGTTCAGTGGTGCCTGACTGGATGCCATATATTCTCTATCTGAACCTATGTTCTCTGCTGGCCATACCTCTTAGCAACTAGGCCAATGGATTTTTCATCTTTAGTCTTTAGCCCAAGCTATGTACATCCACCTCAGGAGCCCCGCAGCCCACTCACCAGGTATATCTGTGCCATGACGGATGGGGCCCCAGGTCTCCACCTGGTTTTGGACACCACAGTTTAGGCCGGTTGCTTTCCTGATCTGCAGCTGCTGCATTTCTTTGGACTCCAGCCAAGGGTCATCCCCATCCCACCCCCCAGCCAAACATGCTTGATCTAGTGTGGCAACCCCTCCATCACATCGCAAAAGTATTCCTATCAGACAAAACCAATTTTGGTGATAGAAATCAAAAAAGGGTATTTTAGGGGATGTGGGTAATTTAGTAGGAGGGGGCAGGAGAAAACTCTTTGGAAAATATCTAAAACTCTATCTAGATGGGAATTATATAAATGTAAAAACATCACCAAGCTGTACACTGAAGATTTATGCCTCTTACCGTAAGTAAATAGCAACCAAGGGAAGTATCATATGCCAAAGTCTATCATTATTGCCCATCTGGCTCATCTCTAGGGTTGCCATTGACTCAATTTACTGATTTGATGTGTGTGTGAAGGGGAGAGCTCATTCGCCTTCAGCGTTCTTGAACATTGTAAATGATGTCTAAGTAGTAAATAGATAAATCCCAAACTAATGGGGATGAGGGATTTGCATTTACTTTTTGTCCCCACCCTTTGTTTTGGGAGGATAATTTCAGTGAGGAGACAGTTCTCTTTGTCATATTACTGCTGTGTGTGTGTGTGCGTGCATGTGCATGCGTGTGTGTGTTTAGCAAAGCCTATTTCCTAGAAATATATATTGGATGCCACAGCTGGAAGCCTTTGTGGTACATGTGAAATTCATTGCAAAGGCATATTTGAAGTGATTTTCTTTGAATCTGGAGCTGTACTGAGAAAGTGACAAGGAGAAAAGAATTGTTACTATGATCAGCATGTTCTCCCCAAATAAATATTTTCACTTTGTTGAAAGCTATCGGGAGTCTTGAAAACTATAAACATATAGTCACTTATAGCATGAACTTTGTTGAAATCTCACCAAGTAGAATGGTCAGCCCCAAAAGAAGCCTGAGAAAAAAGCTGTGTACGGTAATAATCTGACAGTCCCCAATAGATGTTTTGTCTTCCTTCTTCTTCTTTTCCTGTTCTTCATATTGACTGAATATGTGGTCTTCTTAATTTATTCTAGTCAACGAGTTTTCAAAAATTCATAGCAGGAAATGAACTCAACTAACTTTTTTTTTTTTTTGAGAGAGAGAGAGGGAAAGAGCGAGCGAGCAGGAGAGGAGGGGCAGAAGGTGAGAGAGAAGGAGAATCTTAAGCAAGCTCCACACCCAGCCTGATGTGGGGCTCAATCTCATGACCTTGAGATCATGACCTGAGCCAAAATCAAGAGTTGAACACTTAACCAACTGAGCCACCCAGGCGCCCTGAACTCAACCAACATATTAGTAGCCTAACTAACTTTATGTTAGCTTTATGGGGTTCAAAAGGAAGTGGATTATGCAACTAAGGACGCTAGATGCCCTTCCTCTCCCATATTGCTATGTCAATTCATGAATCCATCCCACATCCTATGCAATCCATAGGAAGTGCATGCTGGCTCTAACACAAGCAGAGGAGGCAGAGAGCAACGGGGACCTCAGGTAACTGGTAACTCGAAAGTAAATTAAGTCTAGTTTAGGCTGTATAGGCCTTGTTCTCAGATCAAAATATAAATTTTAACAAATGAATCCCTTCAACTATCTGGAAGCTTGTTTATTTGCACCTAAGTGAAGATATCCACGGGGGCGGGGAGCTGACTGAGGGACGGAGGAGAGGACAATTTCGGAGAAAAGCTGGTGGTGATGTTCCTATCCCAGGTCAAGTTGCCAAGTTTTCTGTGTGTACTTAAGGCTGGGCGCTCATTTGTTTCTGAGCCTTCAAGCAAGCATAGCAGAGGGGAAAATGAGATTAGCTGCATAAAACCCAAAAACAGTTTGCTTTCTTTGTTGCTATTTCTGATACTGAAACTAAAGAATGATTCTCATAAATCCTAGTAAGTGGATGCTTTGTAGTGAGTGGAGCAACATTTCTAGGTGAGTTGGGTAAGTACAATGGTCACATCACCTCTGAACCGTGCACAGGCTCTACCATAGACAGTATGCTTTCACACGTAATAGGTTGTAAGTGTTTCCTGAATTAAACAGGGCAAGAGAAGTTAAACAGAAAACGGAAAAAGAAGGAAATAGATAAACAATTAAATACAGTGCCAAGCTTGGAGCAGTGTTGACAGTGTGTCGGGAATGAACCACGGAATCCAATCTGGTATGCCTGAGACACAGCTTACTACTGCTGCCGCTGCTGCTGCTGCTGCTGCTGCTGCTGCTGCTGTTGCTGCTGCTGCTGCTGCTGCTACTACTGCTGCTGCTGCTACTACTGCTGCTGCTGCTGCTGCTG
>NW_023270816.1:5084265-5145552 GCF_011800145.1 Mirounga leonina
CTGCTGCTACTACTGCTGCTGCTGCTGCTACTACTGCTGCTGCTGCTACTATTGCTACTACTGCTACTACTACTACTGCTACTATTACTGCTGCTGCTGCTGCTGCTACTGATAGAAACATGGGAAGAGGAAGGGAAGAAACTAAGAATCACTGATCAATCAGTAGGTATCAGGCCAAACTGCCTTATGTGCATTTTAGTGCTTATTCCAGCATTATTTAGCAACCTGCCCAGAAGGGAGGCACAGACACACGAGTTTTAGACATAAAAGAGATGCTAAAATAATGTAGCCAAGGGCCTTCATTTTAAAGGTGAAAAAGAGGCTCAAAACGGTTAGGGGTCTTGCCAAAAGTCACACATCTAGGGAGAGGCATTTGTGTACACGGTTATCAAAAACAGAAAATAAATTTTCACTTTGGCAATGCGTCAGGTATTAGTGAGACATTAATCCCGGAATATGCACACACCGAATATCAGTAGTCTGAGTTCCTGGCTCACCTCCTGTTTTCCCCAAATCTCACAAATAATGTGTGTAGGAAGAAGAAAGTACATACAGAATAAGTTAGCATTACACATGTCCTGCATCCACCAGTCTCCACCTTGGAGAAGCATAGCGGGCGGTGTTACTTGCTGTGCTTGTGGTATACCAGTAGTCTATCCAGTTGCTGCAAATATGCAACATCCATTAAATACGGATGTTGCCTGAAGTTCAAATATTATGTTTAACATCATGATTCCATTTGCATTTACGGTTAGAATGGGAATAGACTTGATGAGAGGTGCCAAACGTGAGCTTACAACATAGAACTAAAAGGTTATTTTACATGTAGCAGGGGGTAAGCGGCACCTGTTATGACTGTGCAGAGGACTGGAGGGTCAGTTTACTAGAAGACTGCTTGCTAGAGAGAGTGAAGGACCACCTGGGAAAGACCTCCTCCTAAGTGAAGAGGGCATGCTCGCACCCAAGCAGGAGCCAAATGTAACACTTGAGTCGGGAAGATGGGATGGTGAGTTACCACCCTTCAGCCAGCTGCCATGGTTCACACTGGCCTTCTAGCAAGAATCTGCAAGCGGTATCAGAGGACTTTCTTTTTCTCACTAAAATGTGTATTTAAGGCTTCTCTTAGTTTCTCTAACATACATGCCTTTCCTGCTGCCAGTCACTGCTTGAGATGCTTCTTCCGACCAAAAGGCTTCACAAGCCCCTCCATCCACCCAGCAAGATTTTGGCTATTTTCTCAAATCTGGCAAGTTCTGACAGAGTAGAGGGTACACAGCAGCTGCACACTCGCCCAGGAAAATGGTGAGCCAAAGCAAAGTCCCTGAGACAGCCCTGGGGATCCACTTTGCTTCTGTTGAGATTCTGAATCGCTGTCTAATTAGATCAGTAGTTTGTAGAGCATACATGGGCCAGGTCCTTTCTTCCTGTCCCCCCAGAGGTACTCACTACACTTCTCCATATCCCTGTCTGCCTAGAGAGGTCACCATCCAAAAGAGATGGCAGAGGTTATGGCTCAAAATTTCTGATGTTGCTCACTGGCCTCTTGACATGTGAGATGTAGGAGTCCCAGCATTCTCCCCTCAAGGCAGCTGTGGGGAGTCTATGTAGGACCCCCACTCCTCTGCTACTGTGACTTCCCTGATGAGATTGGTCTTTCGGCGCTACTGGGGGCCTTCAAAGCGGGAAAGTGCTTGGACCTCTTTTACAGGATCACATACAATATTACTGCTGTGATCGTGGTGAATCTCAGCAATTGTTCCTTAATGGAAACTTCAATAATGGTATTTAAAATGTTTTTGTTGGGGTGCTTGGGTGGCTCAGTTTGTTAAGCGTCTGCCTTCAGCTCAGGTCATGATCCCGGGGTCCTGGGATCGAGCCCCGCTTCGGGCTCCCTGCTCCGCGGGAAGCCTGCTTCTCCCTCTCCCCCTCCCGCTGCTTATGTTCCCTCTCTCACTGTGTCTCTCTCTGTCAAATAAATAAATAAAATCTTTTAAAAAAATGTTTTTGTTTGTGCCTTAAAATTTAATTCACAATTGAACAACTGCTATATGATTCCAGACACTCAAAGTCGGGTCTTGTGGGAGCTACTTTTCACCTACTTCTAAAGCCCATTATTAGTCAGTCATTTCAGCCAACCTTTATAACATATCTGAGAAGTTGCTATTGACACTTATCTGCTGATTTGGAGAAATTGTTATTAAAAAGGATTTCTATAAATGCATGAGTACTGGGGTAATGCACGTTTACGTTTCATTGACAAAATTGTATTTTCTACAACCATGTGGTCTCAAGTAGATCAGATTTCCTGCCCAGAAACACTGCACTGCATTTGGCTTCTAAATATGGGGTAATGATGTATTTTCTCACATCGGGAATTATATGCACTAGGAAGGCTGCCACTATCCAAATGGAGAAAACATAAGGAGATGGAGAAGTAACAAGATCCTAAGGAGAAAGGCATAACTCTGGGGGGGATTCTGCCACAGAACCTGGTCTATAGCCAACAGTGACCTGAGACAGTTCCTATGGACACCCAACCCTCACAGCCCAGAGTTAGCTCGTCGGCCAGATAATCTTCTGACCCAGTGTCCTTGATGAACCATCACGGATGTCCCTGAACCTTGAAATGGCTGGCTGTGAAGTGGGTTGCTCAAGAAATTCACCTCCTCTCCTGACTCAGCATGGGATGGGAGAGACTGTAAGCCTTGATGTCTGATAAGAATAAAAAATGTCTGGTTCCAAATTTTCTCACGCAAAGTATACATATTTGGAGAAATTCAATATGGTGACAAAACAGTAACTGTGAAGCAAGCGACCTCGGTCCTAGCAGGACATTTGTCACAACAGGCTGTGATCAAGGCAAACCTCATCTCATTTACAGGCCTTGGGCTCACTGACCATAAAACCTTCCTGAGGTTTAAATCCCTCTAGTATGACCTCCCCTGACTCTCCCTCTCCCCCGCTGTCCCTGTGTCACCAATAGCCAAATAGCCGCTGCATTCCCTGCTTCTTCTCCTCCCTGCCTTCCCCTTCTCCCTCCTCCTTCTCTCCCCCCCCTTCTTTTTCTTCTTTCTCTCCTTTCTTCTAAGTTTTAGGAAAGTGCATTTAAATTGTAAAAAAATCCAAATAGCTGCATCTTACTCATCCACCCAAAATTCCCTGAACCAGTGCCGCCTGAAAATATTCTGTGATGACCGGAATGCTCTATATTTTATCGGGTACAATAAAGTGATAAACACACACGCCATCATCTCTTTCTCTCAATCGCCTTTCCAAAATTTCCTTCTTTGAGCTTGCCCCTCTCCTCTGATTTTCCTTCCATCCTGATCCCCCAGTGAAGTTAAAGATGCACATTTCCTATGTGCTTGAAAATTTTAGCAATGTGCGTGTTTGGGGTAAAACGGGCAGTAGGCCTTTGCCTGTAGGCCTTTGAGAAACATAAAGCAACCCAATTTTCTCCACATTCTAACACTACCAATTTCAGTCTCCTAAATGAGACAAACCTCGTCTACATAAAACTGTAATCTTAAAGAACAAAGCAAAATGATGCCATTGTCCACCTTGGTCTTCTGTTCTGACAAACCCAAATAAAGCCTCATCTTATAAGGCAAAATTGACATTGCTATGAAAAATGTATATTGGGCTCTGCCTTTCTGAACTTATAGACTGGCATTTCCCTAGATTTGTGATACTATTCAGTACATATTTCACCTAAACTATTTACCACAGCACATTTTCCAACCTTATGGATTTTTTTTTCTAAACTCATTGTAATTTCCCAAGTTCAATATAATACATAGCCATTTGAAAACAAAGATTCACTAAATTTCACGTTGTAACAGGTAAATTTGCAGTGTTTATTTTTCCAGCAAGTCAAATATAAAAACTAATATTTGCACCGACTTACTCTCCTCTCATCTCCCTTCAAAATCATAGTTTTCCAAATAAAAGAAACAGAAATTCATCCCTGAACATATTGCTCCAAATTAAAACTAAAGTAATTTAAGTTCTTATTAAAAGTCGTTTGTGTTGCCTAAGAAAGCACTAGGAAGGACAAGATTTCAGATTAAAAAGTGTCAAATTCCAGTGTTCACTGTGTCCTTCATTATAAGCGATTTGAAAATCTTTTTCTCTCCAGGAAAGACTAGTGAGTAACAGCTTAGTCTAAATGACAGCAGCTCTGTGTATCAAGAGCCCACAATTCAGCTAATTTTCAGTTCTTATTATCTAGATACCATGAGCTGGAATTTAATAGATGGCTGGAACATCGATAACATGACATCTAGCAAAGAACATGTAAGCGGCATCTGTGGCCTCAACGAAGATGGTGCCTCCAAAATATAAATCAAAGAAAATATAAGAACATCTCAGGAGAAAGGGCTGACAGTGACCCTGCACTCTTGAAATATTTTAAATGCCTCAGGGAATCTATGGAGCAAGTAGTGTTAAAGATAATGATGCACCAGCTAGAGCTACTTAGCTCTTTGCTAAGAAAGGAAGCAATGTAGTAGACCTAGAACACCTTTAGACTCTTTCAGACCACGTGGGTTCAAATTAGAGCCCCACCTCACACTGTTTCTTTGGTGACTCGCTTCTTCTCAATGAACCTCGCAGAGTTTTCGCAGGTGTAAACAGCAAAAGGGACTCCTACTTTCCCTATTTACATAGTTGCCATATGAATCAAGGCAATGGACATGGGAATACTTTTTTTTTTTTTAAAGATTTTATTTATTTATGTGACAGAGAGAGACACAGCGAGAGAGGGAACACAAGCAGGGGGAGTGGGAGAGGGAGAAGCAGGCTTCCCGCCGAGCAGGGAGCCCAATGCGGGGCTCGATCCCAGGACCCTGGGACCAAGACCTGAGCTGAAGGCAGACGCTTAACGACTGAGCCACCCAGGCGCCCCTGGACATGGAAATACTTTTTAAACAGTCACGGTCTCTACAGAGTTAATGTACATAATAGCACATTGTACTAGTGATTTCAACCACAGTACAGATACAATAGAGCTTGTAAACCCAGAGAGGTGCTGATGTGATGTGCAAATGTATAAATCTAAAACCCAGTGACGGAATTTTTCAAATAAACTTGATTACTTTAGATCAGTCTTAGGCTCACAGCAAAACTGGGTGGAAAGTGCAGTTTCCATTCACCCTCTGGCCAGGACACAATGCATTTTTTGGAAGGCAGCTATGCTCACCACTATACCACCAACGCCGGCTTACAATGCATTTTTTGAAATCTCTCACCAACGCTGTGTGTGTGCAAAAGTCAGTTCGTTAGAGACTGGGTAGAGATCAATTTGTGAAGATGATTTCTTTGTTGAAAACTGCATTGTATCAACATCCCAACACAATGGAACTCCTTCCTTCATCTTAAATCAAGAAAGAAGGGTTTCACTGGAATAACTCAGAGAGCCTGATATGGCTCTTCTGGAGTCAGTGGGAGGCAGTGAGTCGGGGTCTGAGCCCCACTGGGTAAATCTAGAAGACTAGATGGATGCAGTTACGTCAGGCTTTGCTTGTGATCCCAGACTCTGTTAAAACAAAACGTGTATGAGTATTCCCTGGGAAAATGAGAAGGAGCTTCATGAATGCCATTCTATATTCTTCCTAGGAAGCTGAGGAGATTCAAATAGAGAAAATCTGGGCAAGAAGCAGTGAGAATCCAGGAGCTGAGGTGGGATCATCACTGCAGGTGAGGCTGGAATTCCCCAGGGTGACCTCTAAAGGGCCCCTCCAGGAGCCACCACAGGGAGTCTGCATTCCAACTGGCCAGCTCCTGACAACTCGCATCTATCCCAGGGCAGCTGTTGGCAGGTCAGGTAAGAACTTTCCCTCTCGGTTTTCCTTAGTTGTCTCATGTGGCTTTGACACTGAGACTTCAGAAACTGAGTGAAGCACAATAGTAGAGCAGGAGTAGAAGCTCAAGGTGGGGACAGACAGAAGGAGCACCCCCATCCCAGTCCCCCAGGAAGTGCCCAGCCTCACAGGGGCCCTAGCAGGAGTATAGCAGTAAGGCTTTCATGTGGCTGCCTGCGTGTTTTTCATGAGACTGACACTTATTTACTAAGCTGAAACTGTATTTGAAACTTAGTTATCCATTTGGTCCTGGTAGAAACTGCCACCCACTAGGATGCTAGGGCAGTGCCTTCAGTGAAAGACACAAAAGCATCATCAGCAAAAGGAACCACCAGTGCTCAGAAACAGCTTGGTGGATTGTGCAGTTTTTCTACTAGAACTGCCTTATAAAAACCACTACTAGGCACCCAGGTTCAAGTGATTCCACTAGCCCCATCATGTGCAATCCCGTATTCTCCACTATTGACTGGTGGCCACCACACGCGCTCTCTCTGAATTGTCTTTCTAATACACTTCTTGATTCTTCAGCTTGAATACCATCACTGTTCCACGAATGAGGCACCTATGTAAGTTCCCTTTTAACCTTTCTGCAATTCAGGCTTCTGTTCCAGAATGCTCTAGATCAACCTTAGCCTGTCCACACAAATCTTATCCAAGTGCAAACAGGCATCTGCTGGCCCTGTCTCCCAGGGAATCCTTATCTAGCAACGATGTTTCTTTCACACGCTTGCCATAGCTTTCCTGACTCTGAAGCTATTCACAGAAAAATGAATTTCTTTGAGGCAAGGCGATACTTTCAAGCCTTTCTTACATTTGAAAGTCATCAGTTTATGAGAGGAAAAAGACCCAGGAAGCAAATCGTTTTAGCTTCTTTAAACATATAAAGAGGGCACCTAGGTGGCTCAGTTGTTAGGTGTCTGCCTTTGGCTCAGGTCATGATCCCGGGGTCCTGGGATCGAGCCCCTCATTGGGCTCCCGGCTCAGCGGGGAGCCTGCTTCTCCCTCTCCCACTCCCCCTGCTGTGTTCCCTCTCTCGCTGTGTCTCTCTGTCAAAATAAATAAGTAAAATCTTTAAATATATATGTATATATATAAAGAGAGGCCTAATAGAAGGTTCCTTGGATTTTGTTCTATTTTCAAAGAGTAGAGCTAGAAGTTAGGGGTGAAGACAGATCTCAGGGCAAATAACTCTCCATCAATTAAAGTTCTGTACAATGACAACAGTTAACTTGGAAAGAAATGATTCCTTTGATACTAAAAGTGCTGGAGCAGAACACAGGGGACAAACACTGAGCATATATTATAAGAGCAATTTTTGTATCAGGAGGAAATTTAGATTGGAAGACGACAAAGGCCATTCCAACTGTAAGATTATGAGTGGGCCGAGGCATACGGTAACTGTGATGTCATCGGTTCAATGATTCATTCACTCCACAAATCATGTCTAACCATCCCCACTGCAGCCAGCACTGTTCTCAAGCACAAAGACAGAAAAGGTGTAGTTTTTGCCTCAAGGCACTAAGTCTAATAATGGAATAGAGTAGAGGGCTGCCCAGGTAAAGAGTCTTTCATTTTTTGGTCACACTCCATTTATTTTGTGGGATATATCTATATAGGTCTATATAGCTATATATAAATATAACCATCTTTCCTATATCTGTTTAGGCAAAGCTTAAATCGTAGCTTTATGGCAACATTACACAACTTACAGATTCTATGACATTTGTTTTCACTGACCCTCTACCTAAACTACTTCAAATAGGATATTTTATTCAGTAAGAAAGAGAAATAACATGATTTTTCATTTATCTTTAACACATTATGGTGAGGAAAGTTCATTTGTCCATGAGATGATGCTACCAGCTCAGCTTTAAATGATGGCCATATCTGATCATTTTAATTGTAGGTCAGTGTATGTTAATTAGTATGGCTTTCTAAATTAATAGGAAATTCCCAGTGCACCACTGAAGATATAAAAGACATAAAATTCAGGGTCATGATGACTCTAGACAGAAATGTAATTCTCTGAAACTAGCTGGGAGAATCCCTAGATTAATCATACTCCCAAATGATTGTAGGTACTCAGAAAGGTAAGTGGCCCTTGCAGGGCTCATGCCATGGCTTCCAGCTTTGTTAGGATCACACCCTCTAACAAACCAGTGGAGCTAACCGGTCACATAGAAAGCAGCCATAAGCCATGAGCACTCCCCTCTGTTCCTAGCCCCCTATGTTCCAAGTACACCAGCGCTCTTCTACTGCCTCATCACTAAAGGAAAACACCCATGTTTCACTTTTTATCCAAATTTCTACTCCCACTTTAGGAAATGAAGTCTAGTAAATTTGGCTTTTTTCAGGAAAAAGCTGCACAGCAACACTCTATGCTCCCTCAGTCCTAGTAAGAAAATGAATGTATCTCAATATGGGTGCTTTGAATAAGAATTTAAACTCAGGTTCCCAGATTTAATTCTCAGTGTGGCTCCTTTCTCACGGTGGACCCAAGTCAAGTCAATTGACCTCTCCATTTCTCATCTGGCTTCACTGATACATTTATGCAGGTAGCTTAATAGTCCCAGATGAAAGATGGATGCATGCATTAGTATCAATGCTTCTGTAAAACTACAGCAAAAACATACCACAGTTCTGATCTGTAGAGTCTGGTCTAATTCTGTAGTAGGGTCATTCAATGGGGCTCTCCCACTTCCCACATTTTCTTAGTGCTAGGTAAGATATTTGTTCTTTATAAAGTATTGGCAAAGCTCTACTAGTAAGATAGGGCTCCTAAATTCTAGTTATCTTTTCCCAGTGAGATTTTTCGACCATGAACTTCTTAAGCAAGGAACAAATAAATTAGCCCACTGACCTAAATATCTATTTTTTCTTACCCAGTTCTTAATAAAGCTTCTGTGTGGTCAAATGGATATCAATGCCATTCCATAAACAACCAAAGAACAACACTTATGTATAGAAACAATTGTTGAAACAACAATGGCATTTCACACACAAAAACAAGTTCAAGACTGACTGAATTCCTAGTGTAACCATAGTGATACAAATAGAGTATATAATTGTATAATACAGACTCAGTAATGAAACTGATGAGTTCATGGAAGTTATCTACAGCAATTGCACATTTACAAATATGGCAGCCATTAGTCATGGCCCACCCAATGTCCGTCTCCTTCTCTCTCCTTATTAACAGAATGCTGATTTTGTTTGGAGAAGCAATGGACTCAAATCAGTGGATGGAGAAGCAATGGACTCAAATCAGTGGATAAATAAGATTGGTCTAAGCCAATCATGGATATCCTGCTTATCTTTGGAAAACACTTACTTTGCAAGCTTCCTTTGTAATTACCGGTAGCCATATGACAAATTTTGAACAACGAGATATAAGGAGAAGCCTGCAAATAGGCTTCTAAAAAGTATTATTATTATTTCCTTTTTTAAGCAAATGAGACAGGCTGTTCCCCATCATCCCACCCTATTTCAGACTTGATGCCATGATGCCCAGGGCTGTGCCATGGACAGTGGATAGTAAAGTACTAACAACCCCATCAGTGCATACAATAACACTTCTATCCTTATGGGTTAAGCCTCTGTTTGGTGAGTGTTCATTCCATCACTGCTAGGGGACAGCACTGTTAACCAATAAACAAAGAAACACAGTTCTAAAATATATATATATATTATATGACATATAAATATGATATATTTAACTGCAAATTAAAGTGAAATAATAAAGTATAGGGAAAACTTTCTTTGAAAAACCTTATCTCTTCTTTATGTTTTATGTTTTATAAATACATTTAGGTTGTGATTTTGCCAAAATATTCTATGTAGTTCCAAAAGATATTTCTTTGTTTGTAAAGGTATCATCTTGAACAAGGAATAAAATGCTAGATAGCTCAATCAATTTCCAATTAAATAGATCAATGACCACATGTCATTAATGACTGACAGACTTTGGAAAACTTTTACCCATCATTCACATAAAAAATGACATTGACATAACAATGCATATACACGAAAATTAAAAAGAGAACTATACAAATATAAAAATTAAATGAGATATTTTGGTAAAGGACTGAGGTTAGACCCTGGTGTTTGGTAAACATTCAATAAATTATAGTTATTAATAATACTCATTCCTCACAATAGATAGATAGATAGATAGATAGATAGATAGATAGATAGATGATAGATAGATATGAAGAACCCAATACACTTTAAAATATATACACATATCTCTTTGAATAGCATGATTAACTTCCTACCCACAATGTCAGAATTACACACTATCATCATGGGTCAGGAACATGGCTGAGCATCGAGGCAGAAATGGTTAGACACAATTTACAACTTGATGCAGAGTAACTGCCTGGTAAGTACCCATAGCTCCAGGGGCCTCTGATGTAGTGGGCGTCCTAAAGGTGTGGTCCGGGAACATGCATTTGCAAGATTGCTTTCTTTTTCTTTTTTCTTAAAAAGTCGTAAGTAAATCCACAATTTAAAAAAAGTCATTTAATACAGAGTCCCTAAATAAAGAAGCAGTGAAAAGCATTCTCCACTAAAGTCCAAAAGCTCTCAATGTAAGAATTTCTGTAATTGAAATAATGGAACATAGTAAGTACCTGGCAAAAGTTGCCTACAGCTCAGCTGGAGAGCATTTCACTTATTTAATGAATAAATTTACATTTACATATAACATTTGACTTACATCACAAACAATTTTATATGTGTATTTGACATTTTATTTATTTCAATAGGTAACTATACTTTTACTTTTTGTTTATAAACTATTAAATATTCACATTAAGGTAATATAGAAAAATATGAACTAATTTTTTTTTCCATTCCACAAAACCACATTTACTGTTTTTGTGTTTGTTTTTCTAACGAGAAGTTCCCTTTGGTTTACTAATAGTTATTGGCAGTCCTCCAGAGACAAACACTTCCATCCAGTAAAGGTATGAGTGGTGCTTAGGTGGCTGCTGGCTGATTACTCTCACATAGGTGCCCTCCTTAATCCCCATCCCCCAGCTGGCACATCCCCGACCCACGTCCCTCTATTAACCCTCAGTTTGTTCTCTGTCTTTAAGAGTCTCTTATGGTTTCTCTCCCTGAGCGCTCTTCAGATCCCTCCCCTGCCCTCAGCATGCTGTGTGCTCAATGTCCTCTTTCTTGCCTGGATGGCCTCTAGCTGCAGCATGGAATAGCTGGAGCATAAACAAATCTAACATCTCACATGCTTGGAGGAATATAAAGAAAAATTCTGGAAAAACAGAATAACTAAAATAAACATTAGAAAGAAATCAGTAAAACCCAAAAGTTCTTACATGAAATGTTAAAGTTTTGAGTATATTCACAGGAATATATGCATGGATGTGTTCAAGAAGAAAACGTTCATAAGATGAATTCACCTATGATCTTTAGCTTTCAATAAACTAGGCATTTCTTAAAATCTGCTAAGAAAATATATCACTGAAAAGGTTTAAGATAATCAAATGAATAGTGCAATCACAATATAAATAAATATTCCAAAAGAATGTTCCAGAATGATTTTATTCCTTATTTTTTTTGGTACATTTGGTAAAATTGATCATATAAGTTAGCAAATTAATCTGTAGTCAGTGGAAATAGATGTTGGTGGCGAAGAGTATTTTTAAGTTTGAACCCTAGGCATGGATTATCCAAAACTACTATAAGTTTTAGGAGAATGAGACTAGTAACATTCACTTAGAATTTTAAATCCGTTACATTGGCTTACATTGATACCCTAAAGTGGTTTGGATCAACCCAATTTCAGTAATCATTTTACATTTAGAACTTACAGTGTTCAGTATATTTGTAAACTATCAAAAATAATGCTTTAATATAAAATAAATCATTAAAACTTAAAATTATTTATGATAATACTTTGAGGTTTGGTTTATTATTATTTGTTAACTGGCTCTTTTCCAGATATTGATTTGGTAAAAGAGAAAAAGAGGAAAATCTTTTGATCTCTCAATCTTTTGTCAGTTACTCTTGATGGGATACTTGATCAGCATGAGGGCATCATTAGTGTGTGGCTGAGAGGGCTGGCATCTGCAGTGAGGACCAAAGAGACTATAACACAAAGAAGGTGGGCTTCAGAGAGATGGACGTAGGAGAGTCCCTACAGCCAACAGAAATCTTGTGGCAGAACTGATGGCAGGAAAGGGGCAGAAGTGAATATGGGGGGTGCCCCAGCATCTGCAAGAGGCAAGACTTGCACTGTGTTCTGCTCCGTCTCAATCCTAAATCCTCGATGTGAGATAAATCCACACAAAAACTCGCTTCTTTGTAGGCCTAACATCATAACATAAATTAAAACAGACTTCAGGGCCAGGTTACACATTTTGGACATCCAAAATGGCTTTAAAAAATAAAATATATAAAAATAAAAAATATATAAAATAAAAAATTATATATATATATTTAAATAACATAAAATAATTTGCATGACTCTCTGATTAAACTCTAAAGGCTCAGAAATGCCTAACAATTGAATAAATACATAAAAAGTGTTGTAACACGTACTTATTCCTGAACAAGCTTAGATATATCCCAAGGCTTTACACAGCTTTTGATATTACAAGAAGCAAGTAGACTCCTTACTAACAATTAATCTGTAACAAATATTAAGTTTAGGAATGATTATACATTTAGACAATATTTCTTAATAAATTTCCTCACATAAATTGTTCCTAATCTATAAACCAATTTTAAATAAAATCCATCATGCCAGGCATTTTACATCTTACTCTATTTATTGCCCCATTTCTCATCAGAAACCTTTTAGCTTTAATGCTATTCCATGGCAGAGTATCTCATTAGAGTGGCAAAGATAAAGTTCTTTTGGAGATAAAGTAATTATAGTGATTGTAGGGGAAAAAAATCTCCTAGAGTTCTTGGTTGCAGTAATCTCCTGGCTTCTGATTCATTTGAAAACTAATAAACTGAGGGCAAACAAAAAGATGTTGCTGGTGGATAACTCAGGTTACCCGGAGTTTGTGCTGGGGAGATGAACAATTTGTAACCTTCATCAGAACTAAAGGGTCCTGGAGGTATAAGCTTACGATGGGAGTTCAGCAGTTGCTTTGATGCTTTTTTGGGGCAGAAAACTCTTCCCCTGAATGAAGGACAGTGAGAGCAACAGTTTCTGAATGTTTACTATGTACCTCCATGCTAGCTACTTTATTTCTTTTTCTCACTGTGCTAAGCTCTTGAGAGTTAAATCATTTAATCCACAAGAACTTTAATGAACTTGTTTACTTCCATTTCATGACAAGAAAACCGAGACAAAGAATTTAAGTCACTTGCCCAAAGTCACACAGCTACTAAGCAGCAGAACTCAAGTCCAGAACATCTGACAGGAAAGGGACCACAGAAAGCCACTCTCCAGCTCTCTGCACCCAGACAGTTCCAAGTCCAATATTGCAGGACCGAACGTGCTATGCCATGTGCTCTCTCCCCTCTGTTCCACATCCATTTTAGCGTCTGATTATTTTTAGTCGATAGATTATTTTATTCATAAATATTCTTTTTTTTTAAGATTTTATTTATTTATTTGGCAGAGAGAGACACAGCGAGAGAGGGAACACAAGCAGGGGAAGTGGGAGAGGGAGAAGCAGGCTCCCCGCCGAGCAGGGAGCCCGATGCGGGGCTCGATCCCAGGACCCCAGGATCATGACCTGAGCCGAAGGCAGACGCTTAACCGACTGAGCCACCCAGGCGCCCCTACTCATAAATATTCTTACTGTATTTTAAGTCTGTGTCCGGTTAGAGAAGTGAGTCCGTTTCTCCCTATCCCAGAAGCTGTGTCGTCTTCAGGAGGCTGAGTCCTCCTAGAATGTGGGCAATGGCTGGAACGTGGTGGTAGGGAGGGACAAGGGGCACAGGAGAAGGCACTCTTAGGCCTTAGGGAGCAGAAGCCTGCGGGGCTGAGGAGGAGAAGCCATCCTAGCATGACCCCTGTGGACAGGCTCCTCACCATCAACATCATATTCTAACAGAACTTCATCAGCTCAGGCACAATTTTTAACATGTCTCTGGAAGCCTTGTGTTCTTATAAATGGGTCACGGGAAATCTCTGACAGCTTGCCAGAAGGCTCACTCCTCGCCACCACACTTACAGTAAGACAGACTAGAAGGATCACACCTGCTGACCGGGTAACCTTAAGTTTGGCAGGGTCCCAGGGGAAGGGAGGAGGGACAAGCATCTTTAAGCTTCTTGGTGCTGTTTCTTTTTCCAATTTAAATTCCTTCTTTAATTTCCAGTTATTTCTAAAAGCTGTGTATTTTCTTCTTCTTTTTTTTTTTTTACAGATTTTATTTATTTATTTGACAGAGAGAGAGCGAGAGAGGAACACAAGGAGCGGGAGTGGGAGAGAGAGAAGCAGACTTCCCGCTGAGCAGGGAGCCCGATGCGGGGCTCGATCCCAGGACCCTGGGATCATGACCTGAGCTGAAGGCAGACGCTTAACGACTGAGCCACCCAGGAGCCCCAGCTGCGTATTTTCTATGTATCTTGGAAAACTTTACTTTTTTTCTGTTCATATTTTTTTGTATTAATGAAAAAAAGAAAGGCTCTGAAGCTATGACTTGCTCATCATTTGATTTTCCACACTAATGAGGGAGAGAGTCATGACATAGGTTATTCAGGATACCCGTTTTATTGTTCAAGCACATAATCAGAAATACATATGCAAGTACAAAGCAACCTCCTTTCTGTGCTCAACCCTGTGTCATTTCTGTGTGGACCTAAGTGGACAATCTTCGAAGAGGCAAATGAAAATTGGAGGCCTGCCATGTTTTTCCAATCAGCTGCTGTTCACTGTTTTCCAGGGAGCATTCATGTTTCTAAGGGCTATTTTGGTTAGTGGAAGCCCTAGTCAAGGTTGCCATGAAATAAAGAAGGTAATTTGATTTAAATTCAGAGGAAAACCTGGTGTCCCAGCTGATTTTCAATTTACCCTCAAGGTCAGGACAAAACCTTGGACATCAGTTTCCCCATCCTAACACCGTGACAGAAATGGCCTCCTGTCTTCCTTGCCAATTCATTAGGAGCATCATATTAAATGTGAAATATGTAAACAATTAAACCTTAGAGCATTATGTATGAGAGGAGCTCATTATCTTGCACACAAAATTTAAATAGTGTTGAAGAAATGTTGGCATTATGAATAAGTCCCCCACAACAACAAAAAATAATTAGGAGTTTACTATTAAGACTCATGAGAGGCAAAGGGCCTATTGTAGACTGATTTTTTTCAGACCAGAAAAAAAAAATTATGTTTAAAAAAAAAAATAACCCACGTAGCTAAGTAGGTTCCGATTTTTCTCTTTGTGTATAAAAAGCTCCTTGCGGAAGCTCAGATAAACCACATCCTGCTCCACTATATAACTTGTCAGCCACACAAAATCCTTTCTTTCTTTTTATGTTTTTCTTGACTAGAGAAAATTCTGTCAATTGTAGATCTTTATAAAGTTTGGGAAAATGAAACCTTAAGAGTTGCCTATTCTCGGGCGCCTGGGTGGCTCAGTTGGTTAAGCGACTGCTTTCGGCTCAGGTCATGATCCTGGAGTCCCTGGATCGAGTCCCGCATCGGGCTCTCTGCTCGGCAGGGAGCCTGCTTCTCCCTCTGACCCTCCCCCCTCTCATGTGCTCTCTCTCTCTCATTCTCTCTCTCTCAGATAAATAAAAAAAATCTTTAAAAAGAGTTGCCTATTCTCTACCTGGAAATCCTTCCTCAGGGCAAAGTTCAGCTCCTGCCCCACCCACTGCTGGGTAGGGGGTTGGCTTGCAGACTCCTGTGATTACTCAGCTGCTCCACAAAGCTGTTACTGGAAGGTACTACTGAGTGTGAATGTTTGTCATTAATAAAAAATCGGAGGGCCTCTTCTACTTATTTACCAGTGATGCTGCATCTAGTAACTATACTAAAATTTCAGATTAAAAAAAATAAAAAATACAAAATACAATACAATAAAATAAAGTAAAATTCCGGGTTCAATAAGTAATCTTTAAATCATCCTTTCCAATCTCCTTAAATCTTAAAGTAGTTTTTTTTTTTTTTTTCCAAGAGTATTTTTGAAGGATAGTTTAAGTATAGGGAAGTAGTTGGGTAATAGGACACTGATTACCAGATTTGTAGAGTGAACAATCTATCCTAGAAAAGGCAGAGCTTTAAAGAAACAGAAGACTTTTCATCCCTGGCACCAACGTTTGTTAACTGTGTGACTTTGGGTTCATTGCTTAACTTCATGGAGTCTCTTTATTAAAAACACTAGATAATAATATCTACTTTGCAGGTCTGTAATAAGAATTAGAGAAATATAAAAGTACCAGAATATAAATGTAAGGAAGGAAATCAATAAGTGGTAGCAAAAGAATCATAACTTCTATGATCAATGTGATTATACATGCCAAGTATAATTTCTAAAGTATGTGGATCTACTGAATCAGTAACAGTTCAAGTACAGATACCATTCACTTCGAATTATTAGCTTTGTGCTCCACTATGGGCAAGGTACTGGGTGAAGTGTTGAAAATGCACCAGGGATCTAAACCCGCAAGTTACCTGATACAAGAGGCTTACCGGCACTTGGAATATAGACAAATGGGCAATTGTACAGAATGTGGAATGGAAATTTAATGATATCTGAAATAATGTAGTTGAAGTTAGACCCTATCAGGGGAGGAAATGATGAAAGAAAAGGCCAGAGAGCTCTAGAAGAAATTAAGAGAGGGGTTAACAATGTACAGAGCAAAAATAATGTAGGGAGAATAAAAGTCTGAATTTAATAATCAAATGCAGAGCAGTTCTAGGAACTGACAAAGTCTGGGGTGGTCATGGGAGTGGGCCTCTGAGATGGGACAGAGCCTAGACCACCGGGTGGATGAGATCATCGCTCCCAGGACCTGCTGGTCCAGGTGAGCAGCTGAGGGGGCTACAAAGAGCTTCTGGATGAACACAGTGGGAGGGGAGATGCTTTCACTCTTTTTTTTTTTTTTTAATGTTGTTAGTCACCATACAGTACATCATTAGTTTTTGATGTAGTGTTCCATGATACATTGCTTTCACTTTTTTGAAAGGAGTTAGCCAAAGTCTGGATTGATTTCATGGTGAAGTACCTAAGTGTGTGTATGCACACACCCAACAAGTACTCATGAAAAATAATTTAAAAAGTAACAATAAGAAAGCATTTAAGATATCTAATTATTTATGTTCCAGCTACTGTTCCTTTTTTTAAAGATATTATTTACTTATTTGAGAGACAGAGAGGATGAGAGCACATGAGCAGGGGAAGGGCAGCAGGAGAGGGAGAAGCAGACTCCCCACTGAGCAGGGAGCTGATGAGGAATGAGATCCCAGGATCATGACCTTAGCTAAAGGCAGACACTTAACTGACTGAGCCACCAGGTGCCTCTCTGTTCTAAATACTCTTCATATATTAACTAATCTTTACAAGAAATAAGAAGTAGATACCATTATCCCAGGTAAAAGATGTCCCCAAGCTGACACAGGAGGAAAATAATGATTTAGGAAAAAATTTTTTTTTTTAGATTTCTATTTTTTAATTTTTTATTGTTATGTTAATCACCATACATGTAGGAATTCTAACCCATGCAGTATGAAGAGTCTGGAGACTTGTCTTCTTAAGTTTTCACCATACAGCCTCTCAGCAAGTTGAAGTAAGTGCTTACTGCACACCGGGCTCTCTAAACACCTAATGTTAATGCACCATTTAACCTGTATGGTACGATTTCAGTTTGTGCATTTAGACAGATGCTGCTGGTTGCTTTTTCCTTTTGTCTTCTGTTTTTTTTTCCCCAAGGAGCATATTTTTACATATGAAACTTCGCATAAAAATCTATACGTATGGTTTCCCTTAATTAAATAAAAGATTGGCCACATTAAGCACCCCCACCACCACTTGCTAAGCAAGTAAGGTAAGGAGCGGCCTCCTTACCTGGGCCTTGGTCTCTTCATGGTCCTCACCCCATCCCCAGCCACTGCATACTTAAGACCTAAGTCTTAAATCACATGTCTGATCACTGGGGATATCTGAGCATATGACACTTAGTGTAAATATATCTGTGTGGTAAAAAATGGGGAGACTGCAGAGCTTACAAGTTTAGATCACACAGTCAGGTTCAAATGCCTACTCTCACAAGCTCCTTTCCTTAATCTCTTTAAGCCTAAATCTAAAATAAGGTTACTGACAGTACTTAGAGTGTTATGAAATAAATGCAATAGATGATGCATGAAAATAATTAAGCTTGGGGCTCAATAATAATTTGTTATTGCTGTTTTCACTAAGAACAATTGGAAGTTAATATAAATAGGTCGCATCCACCATCTAAGGCAATCAAGACTGGAGCATAGACCAGAAAAACAGAAGAGGCTGTTTACTGTGTTGGAAAAGGCTTATGGCAGAGGAGAGATTCTGGTGGAAAGTAAAGTTCTGGAGGACTTTAAGAGAGTACATTTCCCAGACAGAAGCACTGCCCGGTGACACCCCCAGAAAAAGGTCCAGTCCCGTGGTTCAGAACAAACCATCACTCATGGATTTGTCTCCCTAAGTTCAGTCACAGGATTGGCCTGTGTACAGAGAGATTATACCATAGTGAAATACTGAGCTGCATTTTTGAGTAATTCTACCATCTTCCCCAGGCTTGAGGCAGGAATCCTTGATTTCTCCATTATTGGGTGTATCCTTCATGTTCTTCCATGCTGCTCCGTTATACACTTTCCACAGGGCACCACCCCGACCCGGCCCGTAGTTCCCCCCGCATGAACCCTATGAAGAGTCTATGAATCAACCTCTTTGCCCTCAATCTGTCACCAACTTCTGTCCCAATGACAGACTGTTACAGCAGTAATAAAGTTTCTAAAATATAGATTGCCTTTATTTTTAACATTTTGTCTTGGCTTCCCATCGCCTGTGGAATAAAAATCTAAATGTAGCCATTAGAGGGGCCTGGTATGGTAAGGGAGTCCTTGTCCCCACTTCAGCCCCCCATCACCTGAAGACCCTTGACCCTGACCCTTGATCACACCAATCAGAAAATGCCCTCCTCACTCACGCACATTCACACCCACATCAACTTTAGCCAAATCCTGCATAACCATCACGGGGAAGCCATGGCCTTAGCTGTGTGCATGGTTTATATCAGGGGTCCACCATGTTTTCTCGTAGGGGCCAGAGGTAGATAGGTCAGGCTCCGCAGGGCATCCAGTCCGGGTGGCAACTACTGAAGCCCGCCCTGGGCATGGAAGCTACACAGACAACATGGAAGGAGATGGGTGGTGCCGCCTTATGCTACAGTGTCATCATGGAGACTGGAAATCTAAACTTCATATAGCGTTCACGGGCCACACAGCATTACTCTTTGGATATTTCCCAGCCACTTAAAAATGCAAGAACATTCTTAGCTTGTGAACCATACAACCCAAGCGGAGACCACAGCAGATGGTAGCCTGCCGACCTCAGTTTCACATGCATGCTGTGGGCGATCCACGACTTTCCTTTTCACTCCTTTACTGAGATACAACTTCCATTTAGCAACCTCGAGTGCGCCCATCTTCAATGAACAGTCCAGTGGATTGTGACACACGTATCCAACCATGTACAGTCACACCGATTGAGACATAAAACATTCCCAGTGTCTTAGAATGCTCCTTCCTGGCCTCTTCTAAAAGACACCCCCACCAAAGCCTAATCTCTTTTTGTTATAAACACACTCTCGATGCTTCCTTTCCGGAGACCTGGACTAAACACAGGGAGACAACAGCCGGGTACTACCTAACGTTTTACAGAGTGATGTATTTTTAAATGAAACTTCAGATACCATTAACCATTAGAATCGCATAGCAGAATGTCTTTTGTTTTCAGTCATGCGTCTTCTCTGATTAGCAACCCCAAAAGGCTACTGTGGAAATAGACGTTCATTTTCTCTGAGCAGCCTCTGCCAATGCCGTAGCTCCTTACCTGGGCCAAGGTGAGCGTTGCCTGCTGGCAGGTGCTGCACTGCACCCGGAGTTTTCCTGGCTGTACTCTTTGACAGGGGCCTTTGCAATAAACATAAAAGCTGTTGTAGGTTCCTCTACCTGCTGGGAGAGGGGGGGAAGCAGAGAAAGTAGCCAATCAATGTTGAATCCAAATTGAGACAAATTTTAAAATTATCTCCCCAGGAGCATTTTGAAACACTAGTGGGATAAAGATTCCAATGAGGATACAACAATTTAATTTAGAAAATCTAGTTTTATGCTCAAGAGTGAAAATCTTTTCTTCCACTTGCCAACAGCCTTGTGACTTAGTCAGCAGGGTAAGCGACCTGCTGCCTCCAGAAGAGCTGGCCAAGTGTATATGCAACACGGGGAAGTGAAATGCCTTCTGTGCCGCTTAAGTTTTTAAAAAGGACAGGAAACGTAGAGACTGTGGGAAATTTAAAGACCACTGCTCCTGAATTCTATTTCATGCTTCTGTACACAGTTTTGAAGGCTCTAGATTTTTCCTCTTAAAATCTTATCTGTAGGGACCTACCAGCCCATTTCTCGTGCTATGACTGACATGATCACCATTTGCTGGGTTCCAGTGAAGTCTTTCCAACATATAGTCACACATAAAGTAAGACAAGAGTCCTGAGGGGTTTAAACAGAACCCGGCAGGGGTGTGCAGAAACGGGTGCTTTGTGTTTCACTAGTATTCTCTACCTAGACAAATGCCGTTCAAATAACACAAGAAGAAAAGCTGGACCAAAAAAAAAAAAAGTCAACAATTAAACATCTCTAATTACTTCTCTCAAATGTCAGCATACAGAAGTCATGCTATTCTGTACATTAGGGGGACCTTTCAGAACAGCGTCCCACTGCCATTTCTGCAAAGAGCTCACTAATAAAATAACTGCCTTTTTAAATGTATAATATTACTAACTAGTTGTTTTAATCCTTACACCTTACTTCTTGTTCGGTTGGGGGGTTACATAAAATGTCGTGGCATATGAATTTTGTTTACAATTTTACTATTATCATTAAGATCATCTATAAATAATAAGGACTATTTTTACCATTATGAGTGAAAACCTTCAGCCTCCCAAATACATATGGTTTATTTAAAAAAAATTGGTACAAAAATAATAAGAAACAAAGAGCGATCCTAAAGTCTTAGGCAGCGCCATTTATTTCTTACTAATTAAAAAAAAAAAAAAGACTCTATAGGCTCACTGAATTGTTATTTGTTCAGCCATCTTTACTAATATTGTAAGTGACAATACTTTGTAAGATGTAAAGCACAATAAAAATGTTAAATTTTATAATTTTATCATTTATTACCAATATATTTTATAATTATTACTCTCCAGAAATTAATATTTAGCTTCCAGTGTGAAGGGAAGATAAAATATAAACATATGTTTGTAGTGATAAGAAACTATGATTTTCTGATGCTTCTTTGTAACTTTAGTGCCTTAATGTGGAAGGTCTTCGAGTCTATAAATACCACATTGATACTAGCAAAGATAGTAATTATATAAGAAATATTCTTAAGGTTTTATATATATCATAAATGCAATGGATAGAACCATATATTAAAGTTATAGAAATACCATAACAACTGTCAGAATATCGGAAGACCACAAGGATTGACAATTTCACTTGTTAAATTGTACCAAGAGCTTCGTGAAGGAGGCAGGAACCCTTATTGTAAAAACCTTTATCAGAAATAGGAACAAATCCAATTTCAGAATTTTTATAACCTACTATTGTAAAGGTTAAACAATAAAAAAAAAAAAAGGAGGAGGAGGAACAGGAGTGGGGAAAGGAGAAGCTTATGAAGGGGAGCCTGGGTGGCAAAGACACTAGCATTGTTGAAAGAGCATATGAGCAACAGCTTTACAATAGTAAATGATGCATCTATGAAACTGCAGGCAGCTAAATGACTCTTCTCTCTCCCTTAGGGCAATAGGAACATTTGCAATATTGTTTCAGCAAATGATACAGCCAGGCACAATCCCAAGACTAGGGAACTCTTCTGTGTGCTACAAACTTCAGCGAAGTCCTTGAGAAGTTAGAAAATACTGCATGCCCACGTCTGTGGCCTAGAAGCATACAAGATGACACGGTGCTTCCCAGAGCCAGCTGCGAGCTGGGGATTAATAGTCAGGCTAAGGAAGATCAAGGTCGGGCCAGTCCTGGCTACGGCAAATTTCAAGCTGTTGACATTACTTGGTCAAAAAGTCGGGGCTTTCAGGTCAATCCTGAGATCCCCTGTTCAGGATGGCTTCCTCACTAATTTGGCTGCATCACACTGTTTAAAGTTGGCAAACTTCTCTGTGCCGCGCTGAGGTCTGGAGTCCCCAGGATGGGAATAAGAATAAACACCCTGACATGTTTTCTGGGCAATGTTCCCATTAGCCTGACTGAGGGTCTGAGGTACAGACTTTTGGATATGGAGCCATAACTCCTAAAGGAATGGCAAGGCGATGTGAAGAATGCCCCGGAATGCTTTTCTGCAGCTCTGTCACCGTCTCCAGTCAAGAACTTGAACCTTCTTCCCATTTTACTTCTGTCTGGATCTTAAAATCCTTTTTCTTGCCTTATCAACTCTTTCATATGGCTACCCCTTCACTGCCCAACATAATCAATGCAGCTTGCGTTTGGGTTTATAATACTTCCCTCTTTTTCTAGAATACATTTTCAGAACTAGAGAAATAGATCAAAAGTATTACACGTCATGTCCTTTACTGTAGTTCACCAGTTGTGAACATTTTCCCATATTTTGAGTGTGCTCCCTGTGTTTGTGTGTGTGTATACATACATACACATATACTACACATACATATTTTCAGCTGAGTCATTTGTAATTAACTTGCAGACATCACACTACTCATCCCAGGATCCTTCAAGATCCTAAAAATATGGACTTTTTTCTATAAAGCTGTAGTGCTCTTTGAGGGATTTGGTTGTTTCAGTTTTTCTGCTCTGAGGCTAATCAAGTATAAGTATATCTTACAGAACACTATCACGGTTTGCAAGCTGTGAAAAAGCGTCAAGCCAAAATACCTGGGATTCCTTAGCCAAATCATTTTCGATGAGGCTAAATTAAGTCAAGGTGAGCAAGCCCTCCCACCGCGGGACGTTCAGAGCTCGGTGACTCTGTGAGGAAAGCACGGAGCACAGCACATCCCGGACTTTATCTGACCTCAGGAACTTTCCTTTTGTGGAGCATTTTGTGAAATTATTTGTCAGGAAAAAAAAAAATATTGGAAAAAAAATCTGAAAGAAGGATTCAACTCACTGTGTAGGGCTTGATGTACAGCAAGCCAAATTGTTCACCTGCTGACAATTAAGTTCTTCCCTTCACCACAGCGATCGGTAATTTTTTATTTGTTATTTATTATTATTATTTTATCATAAGCCAGGAGGCTGAGTCTAATAATGTCATGATTTTACAAAGTAAAGTACATGCTTTTCATTCAGAAGTTCATTTTTTTTTTTTCCCCTGGAGAGAAGTTAAAAGCACAACTAGTGGTCAGTTCCTTTAAAGTATGAGTCACGGGGTGCCTGGGGGGCTCAATTGTTGGGCATCTGCCTTCGGCTCAGGTCATGATCCCAGTGTCCTGGGATCGAGCCCCACGTCTGGCTCCCGGCTAGGCAGGGAGCCTGCTTCTCCCTCTCCTACTCCCCCTGCTTGTGTTCCCTCTCTCGCTGTGTCTCCCTCTCTCTCTCTCTGTCAATTAAATAAATAAATAAAATCTTAAAAAAAAAAAAGAAGAAGAAAAAAGAATAAAGTGTGAGTCACTATGTTCATTTCAAGTGCCCCTAGGGTTTCCTTAGCATTGTGTTTTGTCATTATCTTTAGTTTTTCTCACTCACTTTGTCCAGTTAACATAATCCTTAGTTAAGTCTCCACTCTTTCCTTATTCTCCCTTCTTGATCCAGGGAATTGCAGAAATCACTAACAATATTCACAACATATCGAGGAAAGTCCCTTTTTAAAAAGGATATATATTGGGACACCTGGGTGGCTCAGTCGGTTAAGCATCTGACTCTTGGTTTCGGCTCAGGTCGTGATCTCAGGGTCCTGGGATCGAGCCCTGCGAGCCCTGCATCGGGCTCTGCACTCGGCAGGGAGTCTGCTTGAGATTCTCTCTCTCCCTCTGCCTCTCCTCCCATTTGCATACACGTGTGCTCTCTCTCTCTCAAATAAATGAATACATCTTTAAAAACAAATGAGGATATATATTATTTGCTTTGGCTTTCTGAGAAACTGGCATAATGTGCATAGTTTTCATTTTTTAAATGTGTTTTAGATGATGGGCTTATGGCCTAACGAAGTTGTTTTAATAAGATTGATGAATACTTGAGAACACTCATTCTGATTCTCATTAAAACTTTTCTTTGACCTCAGAAGTTTCCACCACTGGCTGTCACAGAGAATCAAGAATTTAATTGCTTGGATAATTTGTTTACCAGGGAAGAAAGAGTATGAGTTAACATGTTTTATACCACAGTAAAACAATGTTCAGCGCCAATGTCCTATAAAAACCACAGGCACACAATTGATTTACGACTACGTTTATCACATATGATCATGTAAGTAGAACAAGCTGCCCAAGAGAACTTTCTGTGACCCTGGAAATGTTCTACATCCACACTTTCCCAGATGGTAGCCACCGCGCGCTTACTGAGAATCTCAAATGCAGCGAGGAATGACTGAGGAACTCATCCCGTTGGATAGCACAGTGGAGGAGAATAAATAACAATGACGTGTCTGGTCCCCTCTCTCCCTCCCTCATCAAGCCTGCAGATAACAATATGAAGGAGATTCTTCTTTCACACTGACAACACAGTCACCTGCTGTTAGGTGGGCTAATATGAAAACTGTGTTGGCTGGTGAGAATGGAACAGGGGACGGTTTGAGCCTGAAGCACCATGACGTAGGACTTGGGGACTTCGTTGCGTTAGAGGCAGAAGAGAGCTTCCCTCTCATTTCTTCCTTGCACGTGCCCCAGGCCCTAGACCAAGCGGAACTAGTCTTGACGTGTGACTAGACAGTGACTGCCACATCTCCACGGCCCTCACCATCTTTGACCCACACCTTCAAGGGGAATGGCATGTCCTCTAAGAATTCTTCCTTTGATTTCCCCACAAAAGATATCTCCCTAAATAATTACATCTGAGAGTATGAAAGTATCCAGCTTAGTTTTGTCACCTTTAAATACTCGACTTGTCCCAACACCACAGAACCAGCATCTAATGAGGTGGAGTCCCTGTCTGGAGGTGTCCTTCCCAGCCTTCCCCCGACTCCTTCCACAGTGCCCAGCCCGGCACTTAGTATTCCCCGCTCTGGCCCTCCTGCCTCCTACAGCCTTGTTCTCGTTTCTTAAACACCAAGGATAATGTCTGCACCATTAGCTCCATTTTTTCAGCTACAACCTACCAGATTCCCTCAGTTTACCCTTTCCTCTTGTCACTTAGGAGGTACCCTCAGTCCTGTTTGACTCCTACAAGCCCACTATGGAAGAGACCTATGTCCAGAACTTCTGAACCTGGGGCCTTGACCCTGTGACAGGGAGCGAGGCCATAGAGAATCTTCTCCCTGGACATTTTCCAGAATCTTGCTATTATATTTCTGAGCAATGGTCCTTCAGCCTGAGGTGGACCACATTTGCTGGAACATACGTCTCATGAGCCAGGTACACAACACATCTATACCAAAAGAACAAAATCAGCACCATCTCTGAAGGCCAGAATTGCTATTTATTCTCCTCTTCTGTGCTTTTCAATGGGATGAGTTCCTCAGTCGTTCCTCACTACCTTTGAAATTCTCATTTTTTTCCTTACATTAACCTAAAACGTTTAAATAATGTATATCAATGTAGTCTAAAGCAGTTCCATATGAAAACCATTCAATGTGGACACAGAGAATCATTGCTTCCATGTGACATTTTGCTTTGGATCATGGAAAAGATGAGGATCATGTGCACTTCAACCTAAGGCAAATGAAAAGAAGAAATCTGCCCCACATTGTGTCATGTACTTGTCCTACCTTTTCTATCGTTACAACCCCCCATATGTAACACTGCACCTGTTTCAGATATTCATTCCAAATAGCTGTGTGGTTCCATGAGCTTAGTAAACACTCAGTAAATATTTGCTAGGTTAACAAATTCTGCCATATACTGAATGATGTAAAAGTTGTAGCAGGTAGGGTAGTGTGAGAACAAAATTCATATAGAACAGAATGTAGCCATGATTACAAAATATTTAGAACATCTTCCCACCAGCCAAGCTTACTGGACTAACCACATACCCTTCAAAATATTGGCATATCATATTTGAAATCAATAACATCAATATTATCTTTAAGACCACAGAAATGACAAACATAAATAAAAGTAAAACAAAAAATAATACTTGAAAAATTTGTATATAGGACTTAATATAATTCTAAGTCTTTGAATGTTAAGGGGAAAAAATGAATTCTGAAAATTTACAAGTAGAACTACTCTAAAGGAGGCAGTTATTACACAGAAACACATTTCATTTCAACCCTTATCCAATGGGTTACGACACCCCATTGAACCCAGCCAAACTATTCCATGCTTTTAACAAGCCATAGTCTTAACTCCTGCAGTGTAACCGAGGTAAAACTGTGTTATAAACAACTTCCAATTACATAACCATCAGCCAATGTATGCACTTTTAAAACATGGTTAGCAATCTCTAAGGAGCCTCAGCTCTTAGAAGTTATAACTTACTTCTCAATTTTTGTGCTAGGGTTTTTATTTATTTATTACTTACTTACTTACTTACTTATTTATTTATTTATTTATTGAGAGAGAGAGAGAGAGAGAGAGAAGGGATGGGAGGGAGAGAGAATCTTAAGCAAGTCCCAAGCGCAGCACCAAATCTGACGCGGGACTCAATCTCAGGACCCTGAGATCATAGCCCTGAACCAAAATCAAGAGTCAGATGCTTAATTGACGAGCCATCCAGGCGCCCCTGTGCTAGGGTTTTTAATTAATGCATCTGCACAATAATGTCATCTGGTGAGGCAAAAACAACAGATTAAAGCTAATGCTTTTCGCCTGTTTGTTGGGACAGTGCTTGTTGCCAATTTATTTTCCCTTATTCATTTTGAAAGTAATAACCAAATCTCCCACGGCAAGACAAAACTGTAGAATGAAGCATAATTTAAGGATTAGGTTTAAATAAATCGTCAGGTTCAAAGCCAAGCCTGGGTAAATCTATTCGCTTATTTTTCCCAGAAATGGACACTGGCAGGGTAGCGTTAAGGTGGGTGCCAAAAAAAAAGTCACAGCTCTGCAAAATGCTGAACGAACACCCATAGCTCTAATTTACATGGAAGAAGTTCTTCACACTACAGATGACTATTCACAATTTCCTCAAAACAAAATCTCCACAGTCCAGGACATGCCCCTCTAGGTCCAGACCACAGCCCTGCCTCGCCACCTTTGGCAAGTCGACTACCCTCTGGGGCTGTTTTCTCAGATGCAAAATGGGAATGATAGCGGCTCCTGACTCACAGGCTACTCTGAGGACGTAACAAAGAATACCAGAGGTGAAGCACACAGCACGTATCTGACACATAGCGACGCTCAATACATTTTAGCTATCTTTACCTGCTGTCAACAAATTTAGAACTCAGTTTACTCCCAGGTACATACTGTGGGCACTTAGTCCTCCTGCTTCCTCAGGTGGCCACTCTCTGACTTTTATAAATGTTGATTCCCGGGGCACCTGGGTGGCTCAGTCGGTGGAGCATCTGCCTTCGGCTCAGGTCATGATCCTGGGGTCTCGGGATCGAGCCCCGCATCAGGCTCCCTGATCGGTGGGAAGTCTGCTTCTCCCTCTGCCCCGTACCCCACTCATGCTCTCTCTCTCCCTCTCAAATAAATAAAATCTTTTAAAAAAAATGTTGATTCCTACATATTATTTCCATCTTAATCCTGCCTCTAAATTTTTAGAAATAGTTGGGGTATAATTCTCTTTTAAAATTGCTTCAAACCCAACCACATCCTTTACAATTAATATTATGGAACATAAACCATGATGGAAAGTCCTTAAATTGATTTAATGTTCACTAGAATATTTTTCCCGTGAATCACTTAGAGATGGATTGTAGAAAAATGAAGAATAGAAGTAAACAATTGTGTGGATCCAGTCTAGAGGATAAAATTTTCAAGCTAGCTAATGCACTTAAAAAATAAAGTATTTCCAGAATGAAAACTCTGTGTGTGCGTGCGTGTGTGTTTGTGAAATGGTACTGAAGGAGATTCAAAATGGGTCTCAAAATTTCAATTCAGTGACAGACTAGCTTACAGTGGTGTTTATGTCTTGAAACACGGGCGTGATCACTGCCATTTCATAAATGAGGAATCACAAGCTAAGGAAGTCGAATAGCATCCCCAACATAGCCACAGGAGTAGACAGAGATTCGAATGGAAGTTTTTCTGATTACAAAGCATCTACTTGTTCCTCAACCACATGATAATAAGCGTGATTGGGATGGTGGTTTTTACTAAATACTCTAGGGGATTAATTCTATGGTCGCTAAAAGGTGGCACTTGAACATGGGTTGCCAATTATGAACAATCGCCAGCAATCATCAACTGCCTTACCAACCCATTTCCCTCATTCCATTAGCACTAAAGGTTTCATGGAAACTTCTATAAACATTTTACAGCACTGGCATTCAGCAAAAATGTGCAGGTATAGCAACTATAAATAAGGACAAGTAAATCTCGTTTTTAAGGGTTTAGCACATATTCTAAAATGGCATGGTTTAGCAAGAAATGGTAATCCATGGTCTGACCTTGAAATCAATGAATTTATTTATTTTTTTTTGCAGAAGTGAAATTTTCTTGCTATTTAAAAAAACAATTTTACAATTCCCTTATTTTAAATAGTCCAAGTGTTAGCAAAACCTGTTAAGGAAATGAACACTCAGTGGAATGGCTCCAGTTAGAGAATATATAGCAGGGCAGGTGTGACCCTCCCCACTCCCACATTTTTCATTTTATTGCATCTACAATAGCCAATATAATTAGTTTGGTATAAATATTCCATTTAAGCATAATATTTCCAATTTTCATTACTACTGTTAAATATCCTCTTATAAATCCCAATGTTTTTAAGTATCCTATTTGGCCTGTACCAAATGATAAGACAAAATATGCAACGTTAATAAAGCTGATCCTTCTCAGCACTGATTTTGAAAAGCTTTTGGTGGTCACGGAGATTCAGAAAATCTCTACTGAATCTTAAAATATGAGAACAATTATTTTTCTTCAGTGACAGTGATTAGTTAGAAATGTAGGGTGATGTCATCATGCCGGGGGAAAAAAAGATAAAATTATTGTCTTCTCTTAATCAAGGATGACAGTCATGCTGTGAATGCATAAGCTTCCAGAAATACACGAGAAGCACTCTGGCTAAAACATCTTTCACGGGTACCCCAGGACCCTTGGACCATGAAAATCTTCTCACTTCATGGAAAGGGCCTCCAAGGACCCATCTCAGTCCTGCTCATACATCATGGCCCAACTCTCGGACCCCTCTCTCCTGGTCTACAAGCCTAATGTCTGCATGGCTTCATATGTTTAAATCAGAATTTACACTCCTAAGGTTAGGATTTAGGTGACCAGTGGTTTTATTCCCATTCTCCACACCCACCTTCAGACTAGAATAAGTAGTCCATCGTAGAGATTGATCCAGTTGATTGATCAAATAATTGAGAAACCAGAGAGATTAGGCAAGTCCATTTTAACTCAATATTGGAATGTACAAGAAGGTCACTAAGTCTGGGCTGCAGGTTACAGTAATGTCTGAGCTACCTTTGGTATAGCTGTACCTGGGGGGGGCGGGGCGGGGAGTCTTGCTTTTAGAGTGCTACAGAATCATAGGCTGGCATATATTCCTTACCACCTCTATAAAAGGAAAACTAAAATAGAAAAGTAGAAAAGAAAGAAATACTTTTATAATTTCTTAGGAAATATCTAGTTTTCTAAACATGGTGAACCTTGTCTGCCTGGAGTCAAGTTGGTTGGGGGAAGGGAAGAATAGTGGGAAGGAAGCAGGGTGATGATCCTAAGGAAACAGAAGAATACCAGGAACCTATCAAGATTCTGTCTACCAATAACATTAACAGCAAACATTGATGGGAAACTCACTATGTGCTTGAGACTTTAGCAATATGTGAGAAAATCCTAAAACATAATCAAGACAGTCCTTACGTTAACAGCTTTAAAATCCAAAAGTAACCCTGACATGGTCCATACGTATCTTGAAAGGTATTTATCAAAAGCCTGCACAGCAGAGAAGGATCTAGTATTCTGCGAATAGTGGAGAATGAACTCAGGGTGGGGGAAAAGAATATACACTTCTAGTACAGAGTCTCTTATCTTGAAAGTTGTTTGACTTTCAATTTCTGAAGTGATCTAGCTGCACATTCCCACAATTCTGCCTTCAATCCAGGTGCATCTGCTCACACGTTCTGAATCTGGGAACTTCGGAAGACAGAGAGGAGGCATCTGCCCAGATCTGCTCAGTGCTGTTAGGCAGTGAACATCCCCGAACATCTTGCTTCGGGTCTCAGGTAGCACAGCACTCATACAGTTTATGAAAATCAAGTCCCCTCGGAAAATCTAAGAAACTCCTTCAAAAGGCTCTGGCCAAAACAAATAGGCACATCAATTAAGGGAAGGTGAGTTCAGAGATGGAGATGCTTCAGCATCCAGAGCCTGTGATGTCCACTCTGTTAACACTGTGTTTTAGCTTCACGATCTGGAGCCTTGGTACCTGGGGTCTCCTACATATGATCTGGCTGGATCCACAGAATCATGATGCCCCGGGACAGCCACGCCAGGAGCCAGGAACCATTGTTCTCGCCCTCTCAGCAGCTCCATCCACCTCTCCCTATGTCTCTCAGAGCTACTTCAGAAACAAGAGCTCCAAGTTTCTTTTCTCGTCTCCTTCTGGTTCCCATCCTGGGTCAGGCTCTCTTTTGTAGCCAAATCCCTCCCCGTCCTCCCCTGAAGGCTCCCTTCCTCTATCTTCCTCTCCTCCTGAGCAAGAAAACTTCCAAACTGCTAAAGGAATTATCTTCTAAAAACACATTTACAACATACTTAAAAAGAAGAAGAAGAAGAAGAAGAAGAAGAAGAAGAAGAAGAAGAAGAAGAAGATGATGATACCAGCTTCTGTTTCCCTACAGCAGTGCTTTTCTCCTGGAGGGTGATGACCTGCCACCCAGGGCCCCTGGGTGAATCCCAAAGGAGTACCAGGCAAGGGACTTTTTGTTAAAATTCACTTGCACTTTCTATATTATTACAAATTGGACATCTATGGTTTTCCTATAGAAATATTTTAAATTATCATCATCAAAAACAATACTCTTAGAATATGTACAGTCTATTCAGGTGCCAAAATAATCACAAAAATTGCCATTCACAGCTGAAATTTTTCATCACAGCCCCTCGTGATTTTTTCCCAGCCAACTTCACAAACTTAATTACCACTGCCTTATGCAGCAACAAAGTCAAAACACTTGTGATTTCCATGGGCTGCATCCTCAGGCCTCCACACCTGCCTCTGGCCTGGGACCAGTTCTCTCCATCAGGAAGCCACATTCACCTTTAAAAGAACCTGCGTCAAGTGTCAAATGCTAGGTCTTCAAGAGGCCTTGCCTCCCCTTCCACACGACAGGCAGAGTGACTGTCCCTCCTTACAACTCCTCAGCATTTGGTTCATTTGGCGTGTATTTGTTACTCAATTTAACATAGCTACTGTATATGTCTGTTTTCTTGTGTAACCACAGTTTTCTCAGAAGGACCTGCCTTTTTCATGTTTATATCTCCCAAGTTTGGCAAGCAACTAGGGAACCAGTGGTACCTAGCTTAGTGACATATTAAACAAGCACAAATTATTTACTGACCTCTTTCTATTTCCCTTACGTGTTTCATTTTAGGGGTCTAGTCCTTTTAACCGCTCAGTGATGATGCACTGACTTGCTCACATCAGGGTGTGTCCCTATCATGACATTCTGAACAACCTTGAACATCACGATGTCCCTGTTTGTGCCTGTGTATAGAAGCCCTGAACTCTCAAATTACATTGGCACACTGATGGGCATAAATTGGATAAACACCTCAATCTGCTCTGTTGATCCTATACATTCGAAATGCCTAACAAACTATCACAAGAACTTGTTTTAGCATTTTTATTCTATTATTATAAATGAATTTTCACCAAGAATCATAAACACAGATAAAATCTTTTTAAAGCAGCACCAGATTGACCCACACTTCCGTGAAACCAGCCTCTTGAGACTTTATCTTAAATGACTCTCTGACACGATCATTTCTTAAAATGGTTATTCATGTGAGAAGCAGATTATCTTCTCTGCCTTTTGAAATGCAGGTAAATATGCAATTCATCACTGCTTTATACACCCCGTGCACCCGGTAATAACGATACGTTAGGTGTGTCTAAACACAGGTGGGTGTCTACTGTCCTTGTGGGGTTCCCTCTGCTTTCCTTCCCTTCTCCTCTAATTTACTAACAGGTCATTCTGTCTTTGCACTCTCTAGAACCTATCAATTCTCCAAATTGCTTTCAGATTAATTTTCCTAAAGTAAATCTTTGATCATTGCATTCTCCTTAAATGTCTCTTCATTGCCTCCTAAATGAGATTCAAACTGCTTTGCTTAATAAACTCAGCACCTCCATTGCTGGCCTGCAACTTATGGTCTCTCTTTACCTTCCCCTACTCCTCTGTGTTCAAGCTGAGCTGCCTTCACATGATTCCTACTGCCGCCAGAGTAAGTATCTAAAATTTAGAAATAAGGCAAAAAATGTAGGCAATGAGTCCTTTCAAAAGCATGGGGGCAAAAGCCATCGAAAGGTTTTCTAGGGTAGTGTTGTACAATAGAACCTTCTCCAATATTGGAAATGTTCCATCTGTGCTGTCCAGCTGGGCACTCACTGGTCCCATGTGGCTACTGAGCACATCAAGTACGATGGGTGCACCCAAGTAAGTAATTTTTTTAATGTAATTTACATTTATTTAAGTTAAATGTAAATAGCCAGGTGTAGCCATTCAGGTCTAAGGGAATACAGTCAACGTTAATCTTTATTTTTCTTTTTTTTATAATTTCAATTCAATTAGCCAACATATTGTACATCATTAGTTTCAGATGTAGTGTTCCATAATTTATCAGTTGCGTATAACTCCCAGTGCTCATCACATCACGTGCCCTCCTTAATGCCCATCACTCAGTTACCCCATTCCCCTACCCACCACCCCTACATATTCAATGTTAATCGTGATTTAAGGTCTCAGACTTAGTGAAGTTACTTGTGATTTGTAGATTTTTGTCCAGTAGATAATCATTTCTGAGCTGAGAAACAGATAACCCCAAAGATGCATCAGCTCTTGGGCATTTCTATGAATAGGCAGGTAAACAGATAGATCTCTAATTTCTCAAGTGCTCTTTGGACTGGTAATACTATCTTATGATGCCCCTCATTAATTAATGGATTAAATAAAATACTTCACATGTGTTCATTTTATATTTGCTCAAGACTCATGATTTTACCTTTTATAAAATATACTTTAAAACCTTCTTCTTTTTAGGGAGAGAGGATTGTAAAAAGCCTAGCAGGAACTATCTCTGAATAAGACCACAATAAATATCCACCTTTACTCCTTTCCCTCTACCCTGCTTACAAATCTAAAAATGCATCATTTCTCCCTATTTCTACATACCCTAGTCCCCCTCCCCCACAATCTTTTGAAGTCCAGATATACCACCTCCTCCAGAAGTCCTAACTGATTCATCCATCAAATGTAAATCCTCTTTTCCTAATTCCCACTATATTTTTTTACATTTTATCCCTGGTACTTAGATCACTTTCTATCTACCATATCCCATAGATTTTTTTATCAATCCTATTAGACTTCAGAATTTTGAGGGTGGAGAGCACATTTCACGGCATTTGTTTCTCTTGTTGTCAGTGAATAAACAATGGCAGATGTGTGGAGGAAGTCAAGCAACCAGACTGAAAACTAGCACGGTGGCACAAGGAAAGATCGCAATAACCTGACCCTAAAATAACTTAATCTCTGTGGCAATATAATGAGGAATGTGCTTCCAGACCTATTAAAATGACATGCAGGTTGATAATTATTTTTACAGTGTCGGGATTCTAACACAAAATGTTTCTCAGCTTCTGTTATTTGGCAATGCTAAATGAATGTTGTCAAAAGATTAAATATAAATTGGTTATAAATCTTCATTTAACTACACTGAGAAGGGAAGGTTACATTACACCAGCCATGTTTGTGTCAGCATTAAGAAAACAGAGAGTCTTATTTTAATAGTGTTAAGACTACTGAAATTATTGTTTATTCTACAGAGCAGGCTTTGGATTTGAGGATAATACCACTGATGGTCATCACCAAACACACGAGAAAGGCTGAACAATGCTGAGGGCAGTGAGCTAGCCCTTCTGGACTCCAAATGGCCAGCACGACCTCTTCCCAACAGCTGAAGCCACCGTTTGCGGGGAGTGCTGTCCTTGCCTGAAAGGTACAATCCCTTTGCTAACCAGATTTTTCACACTGATTGAAAAATCTCATTTCAGAAACAGTCCTTTTTTTCAACCGCGTTTGTCTGACTTTTTAGGCGGTGACCCGTGGTTTGATCACCTGTCCATACCACCTGGTGGTTTGCATGGGATGGACTCAGAATCTTGCAAAGGGGCTCTCTGAAGCTCCACAGTCACCCTCTCACTTTGAGGTTGTGCTCTCACGTGGCCAAAGAAGCTTGATGGATAAGCCCTCCCTGACGCAGGGAGCTCGTCAGGACTGAATGATGAGGCTAGGCTGCAGACTGGGATTGTGGGAGTCAGCAAAATCTTACTTAAAAATAAAACTCTTCTTCTGGTTAGGGCACTTCAGCTTTGGGAAGGTAACCGTTGGGGATAAAATAAGGAATGTGGAAGAAACTAATGCTTTGGGGATTAAAGGAAAAAGCTTATTAAATTAAATTTGAATTACAGTAGTAATTATGGCACAGGAATTATATCAGGAAAAGCCTGAAACAGACTCAGTCCAACTTCAATAGTTAATTGATATACTGCAAATATGACTAAAATTATCAGTATATATATATATATAAACACATATAGTATAATTCTATAAATACAGACACACAACTAATACACACATCCTCTAATTGAAGAATCTTTCTTCAACCAAGGATAATAATTTATATCAAAAAAGTTAATCATTTTTTAAAATGCTACTTTCCTATTTAATTTATAAATACTCACTAAAAGATCTTACTTTAGGGCGCCTGGGTGGCTCAGAAGGGTTAAGCGTCTGCCTTCAGCTCAGGTCATGATCCCGGGATCCTGGAATGGAGCCCTGAATTGGCTCCTTGCTCAGCAGGGAATCTGCTTCTACCTCTCCCTCTACCTCTCCCCAATGTCCCTGCTCTCTTCTCTCTCTCAAAAATAAATAAAGTCTAAAAAATTAAAAAAAAAAATACCTTACTTTAGATGTTTACCAAAAGTTTCTCAGATGATAAAATCATTAGAGGTTTTTTTTGTTTGTTTTGTTTGGGGTTTTTTTGTTTTGTTTTGTTTTGTTTTGTTTTTGCTTTGCTTTATTTACTTACTGCCTTGCAACAGGGGCGAGGAGGTTAATTTATCTTAATTTTTTCTTGTTTTCCTTGGATTTTCCAAGTTTGTTCTTTTTTACAGTAAAGACATGTTTATAATAACAGAAATAAACTTCTAGGGGCGCCTGGGTGGCTCAGATGGTTAAGCGTCTGCCTTCGGCTCAGGTCATGATCTCAGGGTCCTGGGATCGAGTCCCGCATCGGGCTCCCTGCTCCTTGGGAGCCTGCTTCTCCCTCTGCCTCTCTCTCTCTCTCTGTCTGTCATGAATAAATAAAATCTTTAAAAAAATAAAAAAAAAAAGAAAAAAGAAATAAACTTCTAAAATAACCTTGCCTTTTAAAATTATAATAAAAGATAAACCTTTATAGAATAAATTCTCTCTCTAGGTACGTGTATATATGTATGTATCTCTCTATCCCTATCCATCCATCTATCTATCCATCCACCCATCCATCCATCCATCCATCAATGCTTCCCTTTAGCCTCTGTAACAGGAAAGGCCAAGATGTGGCAGGAGGAGAATGAAAAATAGAAGAAAAGAAAAAGCTACGGAGGCAAAAAAAATTAGCAGACAGGAAGGTACAGAGAAAAAGAAAAAGAACTATTCAGAAGAAAGAGCACAGAATTGCCAGAGAACCAGGGACAAACAGAAGAGCACTGAGAGAACACGCGGTCTCACACAATCGCACCCCCCAGTGCTGTGACTCCCGGAGCAATGCTGTGTGATACCCACGGACTATCTTCGCTGCTCTAACTCCAACAGAGCTCTCAGCTCCTGACCCGCTCTCCGTGTGGTGCAGACACCAAGACACCCTTCAGCTCTTCGCTCATGGCTTGTGTGTGGAGGGACAGCAAACACCCCCATTTCCTCTCCTTACATTACATGCTGTGATTTCTGTTAGTCCTTACCTTTAAAAAAAAAACAAAAAAATACTATGAATAAATACATCAATTAGAAACCTATTTAAATTTCCATGGAAAGGAATAATTACTCTTAGCTCGAGAAAAAAAAAATCAGCATGGAAATGTCCCCAAAGGAAGGAAACAAACAGAAATGTGGGATAGAATTCTAGCACAATCACTTGGTGAGAGAAGTAGGTGGTTTAGAGTCCACTTGAACTAGAAACGCCGCCCACAGAACTCAAACACAGGATTTCACGCTGGGGTTGCCAGGTCAGACGTTGAGAGGACTGACCAACAGTGTCAACACACACGGCCACCTAGACCAAGGGCCACCGTCTGTAAACCTTCCTGAGTTCCTTGAAGTCCTTCCTGAAGAGCAGCAGGAGCATGGAGGTGCTTCCAAAATGCAGGGAAGCTCCCTGCAGATGTACCTCTGGGGCAAGCTGCATGGCGCAAGCCTATCCCCTGCTGGGGGTGTGAAGGAGGATTAGCATGGGGAACCACGACACAGGGAGCATAAGGCTGATGGGTATCAGGTGCTCCAGGCAAGGGCTGGAGAGCTCCTGGGTAAGCCCTGTTGTCCCCCTGCTGAAAGGGGCCATGGAGTCACCCAAATCAGGAGGCTGTTGGGACCCGTTTCTCTGCTCTCTGCTCCCTGGTCCAGGGCATGTGGCAAAGGGAGAGACCTTGAGGTGTGTGGTGGTCTAGAGCCCTGGGGAGGACCGCACCTTGGAGCAGGATGAGCCTGTCCTGGAGAGCGTCCTTGCAAATCCACATACCTGGGGCTGGGCCTGGAAATTGGTCATTTATTCAGTTTTGGTTGCTGGTTATTGTTGAAGCTCACTGAGCAATGCTGATGCACAGCAAGGTATGGAAACCATTGACAGAAAGATTCAGGGGATACAGATGTCAGCTGAGTGGACAGAAAACAGTCACTGCAGGAGCAGAAAGCACCCTGCAGTGCGAGGTCCCACTGAGACGGCCGGCGCTGGGACTCTTAACAAGAAAGCCCCTGTCGGGGACCTGGTGCAGCAGGTAGGTCACGTGATGCTCAGAGATCTCCCCTCTTGCTCATCCAGGGCAGTGATTTAAAGAGAGGTCATCTTCTCATCTCCTGTCTGTCTCCTCCTGCCAGCCCACATGCTTCTCTCCTCAGACACCTCTCTTCAACCCGAGACTCGGCTTCTCTTACAGAAACCTGCCCACAAAATCCACTAAAACCTAGCAGATGCAGAGCCCTGTAAAATAGTTCTTTATCTACAAACGGCACAGACCATGACCACACTGGTTAGTAAAAATAATAAAAATTGACAAGCTATTCGCTTCTTAGCTCTTCGGTTTCTTCTGCTGTTCATTACTAGTCTTATATTTCATTTCTAAATTGAACCGCAGATTGCAAAATCTAGCCAAATAGATCTTCGCTAGATACTGTGTCCTGCTTCTGCCAGAGATGATTTTCATTCAGCATGAACAGGAAGAGGCAATATTAGGTACAAAACGCATTCACGTTTTAAAGTAGAGATGAAAAACACATGTGTATCATTCAGCTGTCCTCCACAGCATGGAGGAGAAAGCATACTTTATTAAGATAATGTTTGTTTGTTTTGTTTTGTTTTTTTACTCCATTTGGAGATCTACAATTAAACCACTTTTGTCTGGGTTGCTAGTTTTTCCTTGCTTTGATTCCTTGGTCAGGAAGTAATTACATTTTAGAGATTAAATGATGCTTGCACTGGGGGTGTGCCATGAAAACAGCCATAAATGTCACTGACCTGCAAGAAATACACACCATCGTGGTTACTGTATTACCAGGGCTTCTTCTTTGCATGAGAATTAATTATCAATATCTGCTGTCCCGAAGTGTCTGACTTGGAGATTCTGGCTTATAATAAAACCATAAGAATAGAATATATGTTCTTTAATCTCATATTCTTTAATAATTGTTTATGGCACACTCCATCGTGACCACATACTATTTACTGAGTGCCTACTATCGGGCCTGCTCGATGCTAGGTTCCGTAGAAGATCCCTCAGGAGTTTATGTATCTATTTTAGGAGGTTTACAGATGAAAAGTCCAGGTTTCAGCAATGTCATCTGCCCAGGGTCACGTGGCTTTAGAAATGTCATTTGTGGATTTAAACCCAACTGACTATGACTCCGGCACCTTCCCTCCTTTGGCCACAGTACACTCCAGCTTTTTGAAATCAGATTTGATACTTTAAAAGCAGCCTCTCCAAGAAACTAAAATCAAACTTCAAACCTGGAAATGGGGGAGAGGTTGCAGTGAATATAATTTTGGATTCCGGAAGACACTGGATTCAAATGCCAGTTGTGTTAATAGCAGCTGCATGACTTCAGACAGTACTGAAAACTTCTGGAGCCTCAGTTTCCTCATCTACAAAATGGGGACAACAGCCCACGCCTCAAACAATGGCTGAGAACAATCAGTGAAAGAACATACTTAAGTGGCTGGCCCCTACTTCCAAACCTCCTGCGTGAGGATGGTCAGGGGTGAGCCCAGGTAGCCCAAAGCACATGGAGGGAAAATTTCTACATTAGCTAAAAGAAATCAATCGAGAGTAAAAAGTCAAAGTTCAAGTAAAAGGAGGGTGGCAAACCAGCGAACCACGTCCTAATGGGCACAGAATGGACCTCGCATAGCAAAGGCAGGGAAGAGCAGGCAGACCCTCTGTGGGAACAATTCAGGAGGAAGCACTCATCAAACACCTGAACGTGTTCAAGGCACAGCTCGGAGGCACGGGCCATGCAAGGTTCGGAAACAGACAAAGCCCCCAGTAAATGCCGCCTTTTGCGCTTCACCTATGTTTTAAAGCAGGTGCGTGGTGAATGCATTAAGAGGTAACATCTACTCCTGAATTGTCCCATGTTGTTGTGGTCTGCAGCCCCATTCTCTTGTTAGTGTTTATGTCCAAGGGGCTACATGAGAACAGAAAGGAGAGAACGGTAACAGAACCAGTCTGAAAACCTCCCCTCATTATGTCAGCACGCACCACGCTGAAGGATTTGTTCCTGCTGGCCTAGTTTCTTTTTTAAGAATCCAACCTATGAACAATGCATATTCTGCCTCTGTTTCCTTCCAACATGTTTATTTATTAAGAAATTATGTCTTTTCTTCTTCCTCGCCCCTAGTGCCCAGCTGAGTGACTTGCATTTGCTGTTAGTTGAAGACACGGAATTGGCAGCAAAATGAAATAGACCTTCTTCACTTTGACAATCACTTTTATCTGTGTATTTCTTGGGCAGCAACTTGGCTGATGAGTGAAATTTGTTGAACTACAGAAAATAACAAGACCCTCCTGAAGCCCTGGTTTCCGACTTTGACTGCCATCTGAAGCCAAAGCCACTGAACTTTTCAAATGAGTGTAGTTCTGGATGTACTCACATTCAGAGTGGCCATGAAAACTGAATGTGGCCCGTGGCATGAGGGAACACTCACGCGAGTCACCGTGGCATGGCCAGGCTTTAGCAAAACTGCTCCAAACTATTCAGCCAAATATCTTAGTCTCATAAGCCATCACCGACACCAACCTTGCTTGCCTGGCATTATTTTGCTACAAAAAATAAGATGATTGAGAAGTATGGGGAACTTACAATACAATGGTAATGGGGCAAAAGAGGGGGAACCCCAGAATGTTTCCTCAGCAGTTTCTGAGATAAAAATATTCAGGTGAAGCTCAGTAAGTTCTGAAAGAGCTTTTAACGACTGTACATTAAGGGGAAATTAGATGACAAGTATTTGCTTTATATTTTGAGATCTCAGCTTCCTAATCTTCTGAAAACTGTGAGATCATAAACAGATGTGGTCTGAAGCCACGAAGCTTGTGGTACTTTGTTGCCTAGGGAAGCAGACAAATACAGGTGAGCCGTTGCCTTAAGCTCAGGAAGCGTCCGTTCTCACACAGGTAAGATGGAGAGCACAATCGAGGATCACTGCAGGAATTCAGTGCGCTGAAATACTCTCGCCACCCATGCCTGGCACGTCGTGGGAGCTCGGTCAAGACAGTCACAGGAGTAGTACCAGGAGCGTCAACTCCAGCAACTGCAATGTGTCGGAACGCCTGAGTACGCTTGTAAATAAAACAATCAGAGAAACTGGGATAGGCAGTGTATCTGTGTCCTAGAGGCTAGACAAAATTAAATTAAGGTATGGTCACATCTGTCAACATCCACACCTAAGTGTATGTCGACCAGCCCCAAGCAGAGATACACACACACACACACACAAATACACTACATTCTTTTAGCCTTTGTTCCATGTGTGTGCGTTTCAGGCGTTCCGATTGTGCTCCTAAGCAGTACTTAGGGTTGGTAGCTACTAGATTAAACAAACCTGATATTACAGCCCGTGTTATTCAAGGAAGAAAGTATTTAACTACAGTAGACGGTGATAGCATTTTAGATGTTTGTTTGTTTTATTTTATTTTTAGAAATGGCTCCTCCTGCTACTTATGACCCTGTTGCATGCGATATGGATTTCTAGCGCATCACTTACAACGCTGTCCTGTGTCTGACTCCACTCTCCTTGATGATGGTGAAAAGTCTTACTCATCTTCTTATCTCCAGGGTCTAAGCACATATTTGACAAACAGAAGCATCTCATTAGGTGCTACTGAGTGAATAAAATACCTTTAGCATTTTATAAAATTTAGAATTAATAAACCTTTCAAAGTGGTTGGCTTGGCTTCAATTCTTCTTGATATGGACAAGGGAATACTGCTCTATCTGGTTAGAAGGATATGAAGCAAAAGGGCTGGTGCTCTGAAGAAAAGGGCAGGGTACTGGGCACAGATCTTGGTCTGAGGCGTGGCTCCGCCTGGAGTACCATCTCTACACCTGCCATCTGATGATCTCTACTCACCCTTCAGTACGAACATTCTGAGACTAGAGCCATCTGTCCATCTTGTTCGTGGCCACACCCCCACATATTTGTTAAAGAAATGGAATAAACCAACCAGGGACCCTGCAACAACTTCTCCTCTCAAATTCCCATGCAGAAGTTCTTTTTAATTACACTGAATCTTCTCTGCCGACATAGGGAACAACCACACAGTATTTTCTCATGAGATGGTTTCCTCATGATTTAAAATACTGTTTTTTTCTTCTTTTTATTTGTGCATGTTTCTACCAATATGGAAGGGAGAAGGAAGAGAGAGGGGGACGGCCAGAACGCCTAAGGAGTACGAAGTCTCCTTCCAAGCTGCACTGAGCCCTTCCCAGGTGCCTGATAGCAGGGTAACGGCCAGACCTTCCATGAGGTCATCCTAATGGGGAAAGGCGCTGCAAATGATGCAAACTAGTCATTAGCAGCAGGGCCAAATGGGTCAAGTTGCCTCATTCCTCTTGCTGGCATAAGCTGCTGCTCATGAGGAAATCCCGAGCGGGCGACGGAAGCCGCTCATTCTCCAGGTGCCATGATAAAAGGCCAGATAGGACTGGCTGCTTGCACGGTTCCCCCAGAGGCTTTCCTGCCCACACAGGGGCAGGGGCAGGGACAGGGGAATGATTGAATAAACAAGATATTTATCCAGATTTAGCTGAACTATCACAATGTATGTATGGGATGGACATATGACCTACATGTATAAATATTTACGTAGCCAGTACCATCCCTCTGTCTTAAAGTCCAGATTGCAGCACGTAGCTGCCTTGACATCCAACACTCTTCAGGCATTGACTAGTTTGCTCATTTTTAGCTACCCAACATTTTTTGAAAACATGGGGTTTTGTTTCCTTCTTAATGCAACAAAGCAAACCACTGAATATTTTCTCTTGGTTTTCATTATCTGGAATAACTTAGTATTTTTTTTTTCTAACCCTTCCTATATCCATTAGAACCCAGTTCCTGAAAATCACGGTTTTTCAAAACCCCAAACATGTCCCATTATAGTTGTAATGTAAGAAACTCTGTAAATGATCGATAAATCCGAAACCCACAAGCATTTGTTTTACTTCAGAACTATCTCAAACATGTGAGTCCCAAATTATGAAATTACAGTGTTGATTTTCACTTTGTACTTGACCTCTACATTAAATCAGACAGAACTAAAGTCAGATTACATTAATTTATCTTACTCTCTTCTTTTTGTTCTTTAACTTGGAAGACATGCTAGGAATGACAACAAAACAAAACAAAACAAAATTGGATTTCTACCATTCTTATTCCCAAAGTGACATATAAAAGCCAAAGTGAAACTAACTACCTGGTAAAAATATGCTGAGTATCTTTACAGTCTCAGAGGTCCACAGAGAAAGCCCTAAAGACTAAGATTGTGCATCTGCATACAAGTCTGTAGTAAGGACACCTCAAGGTGGCAGGATGCCTCAGTGAAGTCCAGAAAGATGGATGGAACAGGATTATTATTTTTTTTTTTTCTTAAGTAGCTCCACTAGGAAAACAAAATATATTGGCGAGGACAGGATTCTCCCAATTAAAGCTGGGGAGGCCTCACTACTGAGATCATTCAAGGAGACACCCATGAAGCAAAATTTCAGTGCAAGAGGGACTGGCCACATAACAAAACAGATGTCAATCATCTATATCTCTACTTAAGAAGGTATGTTTTTTGGTAAGCATTTCAACTGAAACGTAGAATATCACTACATGCAAGTCAAATTATTTATAAAACTCAACAGAAGGGCAATGGAATTAATTCCATAACATACATTTTGCTGGAAATAGAAATTTAGAGCATTAATTACATTTGTGATCTAAAGCATAAATGAGTCCCTAATATTATGCCTGATCATCCATATGTACAGATGGGGGCCAGAGACTGTCCTTCACCTCTTGGCAAATGATAAATATTGATAATAATGGCCATGAAACAAGTTCTCTGTAGGAATGTAAATTTTCATTAAAAACTTGACACTGAGAGCTATGATTCATTAAAATGGAAAACAAGAAATTCAGGGGAAATTTTTTTTAGTTCATTGATCTCTCATTTCGCTGAAAGATAGCTAAACGGTTTGAAATTAATGCCTGATAAATATGTGAACTGACTGAAGCTATAAATATCTTCAAAGAGCTATTCAAAGCTTATGAATATCCTTTCTTTTAATGAAGTGAAAACATGAAAATTAGCTCTACTTAAATGCCCAGGAGAGCCTCATTTTGTATTTTACCTATCTGTTTACAAACATCATTTTCATTCTTCTCGAAATAGAATTCCAATCTTATATTGTTCTGGTTTTTCAGATCTTTCTAGATTTTATAGAGTCGGGTCCAGTCACCAAGATCAGATCCTCCAGTAGCAGGAGCCAAGCAGCAGGGTTCGATGTGCATCACCAGTAACTGCTCCAGCACCATGTTCTATGCTGGATCCTTTGCTGACCTCCAAACGTTGAAAGGCACTATGATCCAGTACATGGGCCTCTTCATTTTTCTACCCATACTCACTCACTAGGTGATCTTCTCCAGTCCATGGCTTTAAATGTTTATTCTTTGATTTCCGAATTTACCAAATTCCCAAATTATCAAATTTACATTTCCAGCTCTGAGCTCCAGATTTGTACAGCAAATTGCCTGCATGGCCCATCTGCACTAATTGGCATCTCAAAATTAATACGCCCAAATTAGAATTTATGATTACTCAACAATAAAGCCTGCTTCTGCCCTGTCTTCCCCATCTTAATAAAGAACATCTCTGTTACCCAGATGTTCAAGACAAATGCCTATGAATCATCCTTAATTCCTCTATTTCCATCATACTCCACATCTAACCCACAGACAGATACCATGGGTTCTACTTTCCAAATGCCTCCAAAACTGGGCCACTTCTTACCACCTCCAAAGCTATTCAACCCTAATCCAAGCTACCACTATTTCTTACATGGATCCTTAAAATTACTTCCCCTCCTTCCATATCTGTCTGCCCAAGCCATTTCTCTACAAGAAGGTAGAGCGGTAGTTTAGAAACATAAATTAGATCCTCTAAGTCCTCCACTTACTATCTTCTGATGGCTTCACATCCACATCCCCCACGCACACCTTCCAGATCCAATGTAATCCTGCCTTGCCTCTCCAACCTCATCACCTCATACCCCAGTCCAGCCACATTAACTTTCTTTCTATGCTTCACATACACCAAACTCAATGCCTTCACTCGGCCTTTGCACTCAGCATTCCTCCTCCCTTCTGCCATTCCTCTCAACATTGCATACCAGTTCCCTCAATCCACCTGCTTAGAGAGACCACCCTTCCTGAAGTAGTTCATCTTCATCCAAACCACCTGCACCTCACTCTCTAGCCTTCCGATCTATTTTGCATTCCTTTAGGGCACTAACTGCCAGCTAAAATTATATAACAAATTAATTTATAGTTACCTGTTTATTGGCTGTCTTGCCCAATGGTCGGCTCTGTGTACTAGGAACCCTACCTGTCTCGTCTACTGTTATGTTCAAGCACCTAGTACCACACTGCACAGAGCAGGCACTCGGTAACTATTACTTTTTTGAGGGGAACAACAATGAATGTATACCCTTTCTCATAGCCTATGTGATTAAACAAGTCTTACCATTTACTATCATAATGCAATGTGATGCATAAATAGATATGAGGTTGATAGCAAGCTTATTAGTTTTAATCAAGTATATACACATGTATGTGTATATAGCTTACTTAAGCAATTAAGGATTACCATTGGTATATCAGGGACCAATAAATACACAAATCAACCATAGACGTGTCTGTCTGTTGCACGTAAGCCTAGAAGTAGCTTTGACCATGGCAAACATTCACGGACCAGGACGTGTCCTCCTGCGTTTGGTATATTCCAATTCACCAAGTTGGCTAGAAATACCTGCTGAAACAAGTGGTAAGCAGGACACCCTCTTTGAAGTGGGTTATTCTGCTGTCCTCTTGCTCTGCAGAGGATGCCTCATCAGTTTGACATTCTAGACTCTGCAAGAATCTTAGAAGATGGACGGATGTCATGAAAGACTGCTGGAAGCCAGCTGGGAGCCAAGCTCTTCTTGGTAGGAGCCAGGGAAAGAGCTAAGACAAAGGCACATGGCTGATAGCCAATGTCCTAAACTGCTCCACTTTCATTTAGTGGCTGTTATTATTATAGTTTTAATAATGCTCATCAGGGACTGTTGGGCTAAACAATGTATCCCCTAGGACTGGTCTACGGACTTCGACTTTAATTTTATCATATTTTAATAGAGAACAGTGTATATAGCTTGAAGACAGGAATCTACACAACGGTTGATAAAAGAGGAGGGGCACAGAAATCTAATAACAGCCTGTAGAGAATCACAGACTTGCTCTGCTATCATGCCAGTCAATTGCATTCCGGAAGAAACTCTTCCTGTTAATTCAATGCTCCTATCTTGCACCAGGCAAACCAATTCACAGTGAATAAGAAGGGTTTTGTGGCTCTTTGAAGTAGTGCTTTATAAAAATTCTACGCATGTCCACATGAAAATAACTTTAAATCACTATTGTAGCTTTCTGGTTTTCTTTCCTTCCCATAAAAATATCTGAAAATAAAACAGTGGATTCAGACACCTGCCTTCCCAATGTGATGTAAATCCACAGACTGACCATTTCTATACTATAGTAGTGCTATAGCTGGTGGAGTAGTCCCATAGACAGTTTATCAGCTTTCTCAATAAACAAGGGAAAACTCACTTCTTTGGAAAAATCAAATAAGGATTCCCCCTCCCTCTCTCTACTGTAAGCCAAATTAGCTTCCAAATAAAATATTTTAGAGTGCTAAGAGATCATATAGACACCAACACCCTGCCCCCCCACCCCGCATCACTGTCCATGCAGTTTTTCTTATTGACAATAAATTCCCACTAAAATACTGGCATTGTTTATGGAGAGAACTTATTTTTTAAATGGGAAAAATCTAATTCATGGTCCTCAGTGTTCTAAAGAGTATTTGTGTTACAAATGGATTTCGAAGTAGGTATAGCTATGTCTTAATAGAGAAGCACACTTTTTAAATGGGGAAGAAATCCTTAGAAAAATTTAGCAGTGGTGTTTCATATTTCCCCTAACTCCCCAAAGTCTTTGAAGATGAAGAAATGCTTTTTATTTATGCCTAGAACAGCAAGAAAGTGATATGGTATATAAGTTAATACCCAGAACAATCAAATACCACTCTTTTAGGTCATTTGGGAAAATAACAGCCCTGAACATAGCATGTATGGTCCTGGAAAAATTACTCCCGTGTGGCAATTCCATTCAATCAATCAATATAAAACATGCCAAGGTTTCTGTATTGTGAAACTAAGGCATTACCTCTCCATCATAAATCAGAAAACCTAATTTAATCACATTAACCATTGTCCCAAATGATTAAATATATCCCCAAGACAGAAAAAATTAAATCAAACAAGTAATCTCTCCCAGAGAAGACAGGGGAGAAAAAGCATTCCTTTGCAAAAAGTGCCCACTGCTCTGGAATTTGACTGGTCCCACCATCTCTAATAGAGGAGCAGGGCTGGGATGAGGCTGTTGTGTGGATACCTGTCACGTCATCTTGGTAGTCACACCACGGCGTCCCCACCTGTCACACAGAGCTCCACGGATGGAAGTTTGTCACCTTGACCACATTCACTCTAGTCATGGCCCTTGGAAATGCATTTTAATTTAGCTTCAGTGATAGTTTATTTATCACTCCCACGGAAAGGGGAGAGGGGGCTCATCTCAGGATTATGCGGAACAAGGGGTAGATGGGTGGCTGCTCCTGGATTCGGCTCCACAAGTTCTCCATCCTTTCTGGCATATTCCTGACCCAGAGTCACAGCCCTTTTGCTGGGCTACAAGTTGCCCCTTTAGTGGTCCCCTCCCCATGCGTGGCCAGCGTGCCTTTCTTCTGCGGCGCCTTCCTGGCCTGGGGCGGCGGGGGGGTGGGGGGGGCAAGGCCACCACTCCTGCTCACAGCCTGCTTCTGAGCCTCCTGCCGCCTGTCCTCAGCACTGAATACAGCCGAGCTTATTGAACGGCGCATCGGATGTCAGGGAAAAGTGACCCTTTCCCTCAGAACTGGTGGATTAATTGCCTTTTCTTTCACTTTCCTATACACAAGCAGATAATAGAGCAGTAGTTGGGTATGAAATCATCGATTTGCCTCCAGGTTGAGATTAAACCAGTCACTTTAAACATTTTAATATCAGCAAAAGGCTTTGTGTGATTTTTTTTCCCCCTCTCTGCTGTGACTTCATTTGAGGTCTCGAGATCACGGGGGCTTTGACAAGTCTGTCAGTGATCAGGGGCCACCATAATCAAGTGAGAAAAAACGCCAAGGCCTATCACACATGTATACATTATAGGACCTTTGTAAGGCCAGCGTCTCACACAAAATGTGGTTGTAGACTAGAGTCTTTGGAGGATGTCAATCAACACAGACTGGAGAATTTACGGTGCAGCTCATTAACAAAGAGATCAATGTCAGAGCGCATGCTTATTATTTTTTTAAAGATTTTATTTGTTGGCGGGGGAGAGAGCACAAGCGAGGAGGGGCAGGCAGAGGGAGAGGGAGAAGCAGGCTCTCCGATGAGGAGGGAGCTCGATGCGGGGCTCGATCCCAGGACCCTGAGATCATGACCTGAGCCAAAGCAGACGCTTAACGACTGAGCCACCCAGGCGCCCCAGAGCTTATGTTTAAAAACCTATGCTTAGGTCAAAAAAACAATCATGGTAAATAACTGACTAAAAGGTAAATACCAGCAAAAAAAGGTGCTTTATTTCTTCTACATAAATATCACCACAAGCATTAATGAACAACCAGATTTCCTTACAAAATACTGATACAGCAATAAAATAATTCAACAACACAGAGAGCCTTCTAACAGAAAACCTTAGATGGAGTATTATAGTTACCCTTTTGCATACAGATAGTCGTATGTAGATGTTATTCCTTCAATATTAACTCTTTAAAGAAAAATGTTTTAAAAATGACTTCCGTATCTATGTGGAAATAGTTATCACTAATATTAGCTAATATTTGAATGTGATACTTAAAAAATACAAACTGCCTTTGAAGTAAAATGTGTGCATTTATTCTTTTTCTTAAGATCAATTATTTATTTATTTATTTACTTACTTATTTACTTATTTGACAGAGACAGTGAGAGAGCACAAGCATGTGGAGTGGTAGTCAGAGGGAGAAGCCCTGCTAAGCAGGGAGCCTGACACAGGACTCCATCGCAGGACCCTGGGATCATGACCTGAGCGGAAGGCAGATGCTTACCGGACTGAGCCACTCAGGTGCCCCTGTATGCATTTATTCTTTAAGTAGTGTATTTGACTAACGATACATAAAATAAAAACTGATCCAGTGATTCCATTTCAAAAAGCTTATCCTAAGAATACAATGAGTCAAGAGCACAAATAGGCATGGACAAAATATCTTCTGAAGCAGTACTATCAAAGCAGAAACCTGAATAAAAACTAATGGTCATCTGTATGCAGTGGATTCAATGAATTGTGTTTCATCCACATGAAAGACAGAATACTATGCAACCACTAAAAATCTAGTATTTGATAAGAAAACAAGTACTCGCCATTGCAAGCCAAAGACAGTCCATTTCAAGAATTGAACACAGGATTATTCCACTGCTTTTGGTAACCACTGCATTGAGTACATTCATTTATCTATACACTCAACAAATACTTTGTTTAATCAAACACTATGTGCCAGATATATGTATAAATTCCATGAAGGGAAACAACAAGGTGCAACCAGGCTTTATAATACTGGACCTAATACAGGTTGGAGGAGGGGAGCAGAGAATCTATTTCTAGGACATGATAGGGAAGCTGAGAACAGAGCAGTGGAGCGTCCCTTGGTATCACCCTGGCACTGACATGTGATCCGTCTGGGGCCTGTCTGCACTGAATAAAGGCAGACGGGTGGGGGATGGGATCTAGAGCAAGTGGTAGTTGGGTCCCAGGGCTCCTCATCAGCCAGGTCTAGGATTCTGAATTTTGATTCAGTGACTCCATTTGATTCATTGCAAGGTTTGATTCATTTGATTCACTGGAAGGATTTGTCATGAGGAAAATGGCATGACTCACATTCTTAAATTAAATGCAAGAATCACTAATCATATGATGCAATATATTGACAAGCCAATACTGGAAAGTGGTCTTGGCAGTACGGGCGGCCTGGATGCCAAGCCATGTGGATGTGCACACCTTATCACAACACGCCAGGCCTTACTTTTCTCATCTGTAAAGCAGCTGGTGGGGTGAATTATATCAATGTCCCTGCAGTTCTAAGTGCAATTTAGCATCATGGGGACACTATTTAGGACTTTGCGGCAGCAGTTTCATTTTTACCAGTGTTAAGTCAATACAACAGAGCTTTATACAGAATGGCACGAAAGGACTGTTTTGTTATTTTTGTGATACACAATAGTGAATCAGAGGCTTAAGGGATATTTGGCATTCGACTAAGTTTTAAAATATGAAGTACCAAAACTTACTGCTAAAACCTACCCTCCAGGATGCTTTTACAGGTTCTACTATTAGGGCTAAGTTGGGAATCAGATGTATTCCCAGCTGCATAACTACTGGTTGCCTGATTTTTTTAGTCAGTTAATATTCTTACCTCATGGAAATGTTTAACACAGTCTGAATGTCTATGTGGTTTGGAGTGCTAACATAAATAAGCGTGCCATGCCCCCCTCATTCTGATACTATGGACAAATGATATAAGTACCCATGAGTAATACATAAAAAGAATGCATATTGATGATGTTGAATTTTATCTGAGCTCTGTGGTCCCAGAAACAGTGAAGATTAAAGGAATTTCCACCCTTTTGTGTTCTGGAAAACAGCTTATTGCAAGTCTAACCCATGGTTCTATGCTCCTAACCCATAAAAATCTCAGAAGTACCCCCCCCAACCTTATTTATCTATAAGGATAGACATGGACCCTCCAAATTCCTAGTCTTCGCTTCATAAATGGTTAGCTCAACTGCTTGTCCCCAGTGACCAATCAGAACACAGTGCTTGGTAACCAAATTCTAGTGAAGTTTCTCTCCTTCCTCTAAGCCCCTGAACTTCTGTCCACCCTCAGCCTGAGCATGCAGGCTGGCCTCAAGGTACAGTAGTCTCTGATCTCCTCTCCTATAATGTGACCCTTTTATTTCACTTGACCACGTGGGTTCTCTCCAGACTCCTTTACTCCTCTCTATTAAGACAAACAAACAAACAAACAAACAAACTCTTTTCCCTAACTCTGAGAGGCTTGCAGACCTTCTGGTCAGAATGCTCTCCCACTCCAACAGTCCCCCCGCCCCTATGGCAAGAGTCCAGCCCCAGCCCCTACAATAATCCTTTCCAACAAAACCTCTCCTTATTAAATGGGGATTTATTTTTTTATTGGACATTTATAAGGAATGCTTTCCTGGGAGTTCAGACTAGTTTGGTTGTTGTTTCTGAGTATCTCTTAACCTTCCCTCCAGGACTTGGAAAGGCATGCTCAGTGTAGGGGGAAAACTGTGATTATTAGACAATAAAAAGAATTTTAAATCACCAAAGAAATCTCCACAAATCATTGAGCAAGACCTAGAACATACAAAAAGTCAGCGAAACAATAACGACAAGAAAACCACCTGCCCATCCAGGAAACATGACTTACATCATCAGCTCATGCTTTTCTCCTTTACATTGTGGAAGTTTCTCTGTTCAACATTATCTCTAGTGGTCTGTTAAGTGTGTGCAATGCATCAGCACTTCTCTGAACAACATTTTGTTAGGAATGAAAAATGCCTTACCCGTCAATAAGAAAGGCAGCTGAAAGATTGGAATAAAGAAATGAGTTGGTTTGAAATACTCATTTGGTTTCGGCATTCACTTTCAACCACAGGAAAGAGGTGGAGAAGGAAAGCTTACACTTTCCATCGTTAAGGAAGAGCATTTTAGCAATAGCCAAGTGGTTACCTATTTAAAAAGGTGATGAGTTCATGGTATTTTGTATCACTCTGAAGGTGAGCTGTACAATAAACTCAGATGGTATTTCCAAGCCTATAAAGAGTGATTTTATTTCAATGTCAAGTATTCAATACAACGTAAGGGGCAGGCATTCCCTTAACTCTTGTATCTTGATACTGGCCACTGGGTGGGGAAGAAAGTGGGTGGCCCCAGCCCAGGGCCAACAAATGTCCTTGGTCCTTGCGGCATAAGACACAGGAACCCACATGCCATGGTATCCAGCCTAAGAGGGTGCAATGTGTTCCAAGGAAACTAGAATGAAAAACAGGGAACCTAACTTCTAGGTGCATTCCTATCAGTGTCCTCATCAGCAAAATGAATGCCAAATGTACCAACGTGCACACATTTGCATGTGGCTTATACAGGTTTATATCTTTTACCTCTATATAGAAATCCATAAATACTTGTAATGAGGACCTAAGGCTGCCACTCTGATCAGGCCCTAGACCAAACATTTTACATAATTTATCCTTACAATAAAAAAGCAAGGAAGATGGGGCTCCTGGGTGGCTTAGTCGGTTAAGTATCTGCCTTTGGCTCCGGTCATGATCTCAGGATCCTGGGATTGAGCCCCATGTCAGACTCCTCTGCCTGCCACTCCCCCTGCCTGTGCTCTCTCTCTCTCTCTCTCTGTCAAATAAATAAATAAAATCCTAAAAAACAAAACAAACAAACAAAAAAAACTGAGGAAGATAACAGGGAGCAAAGACTCTGGGAGCTAAGTAATCTTCTGTTGGACCACGTGACTGAGCTGGAACCCAATACTTGACTGACTCCAAAGCCCAGGTTCTATGCTCCTAACTATACTGGTTCTGACCCAGAACATGCTAGTGAGTTTCCAGTTGCTTAGAGAAAAACAAAACCAAAACCAAAGGAAAGATGTGTGGACAGGAGAATTAAAAAAAAAAAAAGAAGTCTCATATTCTTGTTTGGGTGTTACCAGTACCCAGATAAGAACGATATTTGGGGTCCATTGGAGACCCCGTTACCATCATTTACAAAGTGTGGACTCCTAAATATCCACTCCATGAACATCACTGGAAAAGCACCTATGGCATGAGGAGTAAAGCAGGTGAGGGGTTGACTAGAGGCTAATGCCCCCCATGTGTGCAGAATCTGCAGCTGGCCTTCTCTGCTCCTGGCAACACCTCAGGACACCTTTGTCAACTGTCCAGACGCTGTAAGAAAGGGGTAACTCACTCCAATACTGAGATGATCAGGATTGCTGACATTTCCTTCCATGACACACAAAACGAGTATGCAGGGTTTACACACTCTTGCTGGGACAGGATTCAAATACCTGTCTGAAAGTACAGTTAAGAGAGGGAAAAGCTTCATTCACTATTTTAAATTAACGACTGGATACAATTAGCATAATACATAAACTATGGATTTGATACTCAGTAGTAACAATTTCTTAGGCAAACAGTCTCCTTGCCTAGGCATTTGGAACCAAGTTTGCAAACAAACTTTGTTCACCAAGCAGGAAATGTTGGCCCTCAGATCAGCAGGCTAATCCCCCCAGATTTTTCCTGACACTAATTTGTTTCTATTTTTATTATAGCTCATGTATTCTTATAAACGTCTTCAAGTATTTCTGGCATAAGATATTGTAAGCATGGATAGCCAAAAGATGTATTTTTTCACTGTGAAATCAAAAGATGACTGCATACTAAAACTTACTAGTATGTAAATATAACCACAGTCACCGTGTATTTAGAGCTTATGTGAAACTTAAGGGTTTTAGATAAAATTTCCCATGCAATGTGCATGGTGATCCTCTTGTTTTTCAGAGGAGGAAATGGAGACCCAGGGTAGCCAGCTAGCACAGAGCAGAACTCAGTCCCGTCTGCCTCCCAGTGGCACAGCATCCTTGTTTTGTGCGAGTTGAGGAGCCTAATAACTGGTGTGAAATATCCTCCCAGACTTTACCCTCCCATTCTTTTCTTCCCATATAGAGGAATTTTATCTTTTGCAAAAACTTTGGAAGCATTAATGAGTAATTGCTATATTTCTCATAGCTATCCAGTATTTGGAAGCAATCAACTTATGTCTGTTAGAAATATGAAGAAAAGTAAAACACATCCCCATATAGCAACAAAAATAAAAACAATAGTTGGAGGAAGCAGGAATACTCATTTGCAAACAATGATGTACTTTGAAAAATCATGACCCTGTAACTCCCTTATTCACAGGAAAAAAGCCATGCTCCTGAAGGTCAATGAGTGGTTAATTGTGTCCAAATATAAATGAAGGATAAAAACTGAAGACTAGGATGAGTCCCATTAAAAGTAAGAAAAGGACTGGAGATAAAATCAGCACTCAAAAGCACAGTTTCTTAGCTAAAGTGTCATTCAATTAATCATACTTTAAGACTCCCATATTCTGAGAGTTTTCAATCACTATAAACCAATTCAAAGGTTAACTCTAGAATGGTATTTTGAAAGATGTGGTGGAATGACTGCCCTAGAGATTTTAAAGAACTTGGACTCTGCACGATCTTACTCGAAAGCAGAGAATTTTATGCATTGACTTCTTGAATTTCCTTAAAACGTTAGAAATTTAAAGTAGAGAATGCACGTTAAAGTTAAAAAGCTTAACTAAACATTTTGCTCCCTCTTACCCCGGACTACAATTTTATCAAACACCTTCTACTATGCCCTGAAAATCACTGCTACCATCATCACCATCATTATTTTAGCCAATCATGTAGTAAAGTGTAACTGGATTTGGACTTTAAGAGGTTTTCAATATTACTTAGAATGGCATAATAATTTTATTTTAAGTAAATTGCACCAAACTTCGAAAATATAATTTAAACCTGCAAAAGCCACAAATATGCAAGAAATACATTAAGACTTTCATTACTTTATTCAAACAACTACAGAATTGGCATAATGAATTGCCACATAAAGTGATTGAATCAGAAATATAAGGAGTTCAAGTAAAGATGAGGTCATTTTTATGGAGATAAGTTGATTAGAGAGGTAGTGGATAAAGGAGTAAGAATTGATTAAAGTAGAGAATATTAGCACAAGTTGTAATATCTATTTCTTATCCCTACTTACATTGCTAGCCATGGTTTGGTTTAAAAAAATGTATGAAAGTGATATCCAGGATTTATATGGTTTCACTTCAACTATTACCTCATCCCAAATGAGAACTACTTCATGAGAGTGTAAGCGATTGTAGCATGCTTTGCTTTAAACTTTGAATACTTCATCATGAAAATGTTTACACTGTAATAAAAACACCCACTACTATACACATTTTTCAACTCTAGATAGCAATGATCTTGAATTCGGCATGTCGTCAATGACACCAGAAAATTCCCTCACACAGACCAGATTTTCTTCAATTTAGATGGCGATATTTTATCTAGTTTCAGTAAAGTAGAATTCTTTCTAGAAGGAATAAAAAAAGAAGCTGAATTTCCTGGAGCTTCTCCCCCAACAAGTACCTGTATAATTTATCAGTCTACATGCGAAAATAATTTATTTATTCACTTATGACACATCCCTCGGGTATTTCTAAAATGGACTTCTATACTTAACATTAAGAGGCTACAAAATAAATACCAAAAACAGAAGGATGACCTAGGCAGATACACCAACTACCACCAAGTCTTGATTTTAGCACTGACCCTCTAAGCATCCAGAGCTGCATGTACAACAAACACATGCTGGGCCATATCATCTCAGTATGGGATGGTTATTCCTCATTCCTAGAATAGAGTCCAGGATGAACAAGCCTCCTTTCCCATGGAAATGCAGCTTCCCACAGTAGGAATTATCATTACCTATTTGCCCCCAAAAGAGAAAATGCAACCCTGAAATGAAAAACTAGTTTAGTTCTTGCTGAAAGTAGAGGATCTAAAGGGACCCTTCCAGTAGCAGACTAAAATATGTTAGTTGTGATAAAGTATTCTTTGTTTTTTCTAATTAGTCCCCTCCTATGTAAAATCCACCTAGGTATTTCCCATTTATGAGGAACATTTACACAGATGAGTTGCCTCCTAGATGTAATCCTTTCTTCACAATCAACTATGAATTCAGGCAGAAATGTGTTCTGGTAATATATTCATAATGCCTTGCTAAATTAAGAGAAAGCATTCACATCTGCAAATGTCTTCACTATCTGGTCCCGAAAAAACCTTGAATTACATGTAGACAAGAACTCCTATATGCTCTCCCCTCCTTGCCAGCCTGCCCCCAATACACCAGAGAACAACCTTCAACTTCTGTTTACATGAAAGATACTTAAAAACAATAAAGTAATTAGATACATTCATGAGAAATAATTATATCATGTAATGATGACTATTCCCAAAGTGCTGCTGGCTCCATGAGAAAAAGCATTTCTCTTCCATGCGAACCCTGCAGACTTGCAGGATATGAGGAAAGGCGACATTCTCATCAGAGTTAAAAGCATACGATATGAATGGGGTCCTCCACATGGCAATGACTGCAATAAATTACCAAGTGTGTGTTCTGTTTTCTGAGATGAGCTCAATTTATCATTTTATTGAAAAGGTTCCATTATGCTAATGTCTCACAAAATCACATTCTGCTGTTGCTGGAAGGTCATGAGGGGGTATAAATTTTTACATTTAGAACCAAGTGGTTGTACAGCAGTCACACGTTCCAAGGGTTAATAAGAAGCCATCAAAGTACATTCAAGGACTTGTCAATGACAAGTCTTTAGGATGCTCTCCTAGTTAACAGAAGGAAAAAAGAATATTATTCCAGATTAAACATTAAAAACAACTAATGCTACAAGAAGAGAGGTATTAAAACTTGGTTAAGTATAGGGGTGATTATTTGAAAAAAATGTCTTCATTGAAAATTTGATTTACCTATCCATTTGAAGTATTAGTACATATTAAATAGGTCTCTATTCTATGGTATGTAGACTATCTAGATTATCTACCATCTTCATTTACCATTTTCAAACACTTTCACAAATAAGTTTATTAAAGATCTATAATGCATGCAAAACTAACATGCATATTTTTGTGTGACCTCATTGTGTCTATAAGAATGGTTGCTTAGGTTTTTGACTAGTCTCAAATCCCACATCTGAGTTCTCCAGAAAAAAGAAAGATGATGAGCTAATTATTCAATGCAAATCAGATATTATTCCCTAGAGTAAGGTTTTGTTTCCATCTTTCCAAGAATTATTGATTCCCTCCAATCACCAAGGACCATGAACATAATTCATGAATATATTGTATCAATAATTTGTAGTTATGGGCAACAACTGTCAAACAGCTGAGTAAAAACACATTACAACCAGATAGCTCCCTTTGGACCAATTATTGTAAATCAAAGCAACACTGAGGAAAAACAGTTGCTCTTTAGAAATACTTGCCTGGTATATATTTGGCATGCAATTTTCTAATGCAGCCCAAAAAACCAGGCTGTGAGCAACAGTGACCATGTTGCAGGATTTGGCATTCTGTCTTATCTGGTTCAGTTGCTGAGTGGTGATAGAGGTTTCTAGTCTACAATGTGAATGTTCTTTAAGTTCAGAAGGCCTTTTGGAATGGATCACTAATCACATTTTGATGCTATTCCCAAAGAGGTAATAACTAAGAAGCCAGGTATGGTCCAGGGCTGGGTATATTCAATCATATGCTGCATTCAAGTGCAGAAACAGAATGACATAACGTGTTCATTCATGACCTGGAACTAATTTGACAGGGGAGAAAAAAACCCAAAGCTTTAGAAATATGTCCAAAATAGTGTGGAAGTCCAGTTCACAAAATTGTATTTGGAAAAAAAAAATGAACAGATTATATAACTTCTTGATAAACTCAAATCACAGGGTTTCTCACCGACTAGCTCCAAACATATTAAAAGTAGTTTTTCTATGGCTGTTGTGTGATTCCTGACAACTGGTATATTTATTTAGTCAAAGGCAAAGCCCTGGAAAGTAGACATCTCCTAACTTAGGAAACTATTACTGAGGTATTTTATAAAAATGGATAGATTTGTTCAAGGCCTTATAATGAGGTGGTGGTTCTTGCATCTGAGTATATAGGATTGTGTTGATTTTACAAACTACGTGAAATCTAAGCATTTGGCAATGAACACTTTGATCCAATTCAAAGATAATGGATTTTTGACCAAAGATCTTGGTTCAAATCTTAGCCTCAATATGTTTTAGCTACAGGATCTTGGACAAGAAACTCAACTCCTTACTCTCAGTTTTAAGGGGAAAAAAAAATTCTTATGGAAACTACTAGCTAGGAAATACTTGAAGAATCCAAGTTCACATAATTAAAGTGAATCTTTGGACACTCTTTTGGAACTGTTTAAATAAAAAAAAAGAAAGAAAAAAAAAAGCTATGTATCTTTTCTCAGACATGTCAGTGTTGAATATGTGATAATGTTTTTATTTTATATTTTATAAAAGACTTGGGTTTGATTTCCCACAAAGACAGTAGTTAGGGGCGCCTGGGTGACTCAGATGGTTAAGGGTCCTGGGATCGAGTCCCGCATCGGGCTCCTGGCTCAGCGGGGAGCCTGCTTCTCTCTGACCCTCTCCCCTCTCATGCTGTTTCTCTCTCGCTCGCTCTCTAAAAAAATAAATAAATAAAATCTTAAAAAAAAAAAAAAGACAGTAGTTAATCTGAATTTATACTTCTCATATTGGTTTATTAAGTAAGCAAACACTACACCTGTATGACATTTAAGTTTATGAAAATATACATTTGTACATTTGAATTTGACTAGATTGAATGGTAATTCTGGCAAATGTTTTATAGTAGTTATGTTTTGTAGTGTGTCACCCAAAACAGAAGTTCTTAGATCCTTATGTAACTTAAAAATCTGGATTGATATTAAATCAGGCTATTTAATGAATAATCTTTCAATGGCTAGATAGTGTCCACTATGGCTGAATACAAAAGCACCGATAAGTAAACATAATTTTAAGTTTGTACATTTTTGATTCTATATGCTACAAAATAGTGGTATCTTTAGTTCATGTTAATGAAGTTTTATTTTTGCTACTTTTAGAAATTGGACCTGTAGAAAACTGTGTAATGTGTATTTATAAGCTTTGCTACTCTGCTAAAATTCTTGTGTATAACAGACAGTTCTCAATTACCTATCTCCCAGTTATCTCTGTATAACAGAAGTTGTTATTTTGGTTAAAAGTTATAATTAATCTGGGTGGCTGACACTATACTAGAAGCAGGAGCAACAGAAGAATACAGCTGTTTACCCAAAGCAATGGGATTAGTTTTTGTTTTTGTTTTTAAAGAGAGAAGAGCATGTTTTTTCTCCCTAAAACAAAGTGGCAGTTTGTTACAGAATATGAAAGAACAGAGTGGAAGACAAAACTTGAGAAAATAGAAAATATAGAAACTTGTAGAAAGTTTGAGGAAAGTAAAATCTACTTTATTCATAATACTTAAGTCTAAAAAGAAGTTATGAAATGTGTTAAAATTAGTGCAAAGTCTACTTAGTTTTGATGGGCTTATTCATAAGATAATTTAAGGGCCAAAAAAAGGAGCTCATAAAACCAATGTCATCAAGTATTATATTAATGCAAAATTAAAATTAGACTTTTCCTCTATTGAGTTGATAAAATTCATATTAGAGTGCCTAATGAGATATAGTAAAAAAATTTCCCCATCTGTGCAATCTTTCCAGGTAGCATTATATAACCATCCAGCATAATCTCCACTTTCTGTTGATTTATTTTATCATATTCTTTGATAGATAATCTAAAAAGGCAAAGCTTCTTCACTTGTAAATGAGCTAAAGTTCCTTTTAATCATCTTACCTTACTTACATTTATTTTTAAATATTTTATTGTCACTTTATTTAAAAAAATAAGCAAGTATTATTTCTCAGGTGCCTAAGGACTTTATTATAACCAAATGATCAAATCTCCTCTGATAATTTCTTTGATCTTGCCTTCCAGAAATCAGATCTAAAATTTAAATAAAAATTTAAAATAATAATTGCAGTATATACCTTGCAATTAAAAGCATCTTAGAATTTCCCAGAGGGTACCTGAAGAGAGATGGTAGAAATTCTGGGTTTGTTTGGTGTGCTTTGCATTTCTTAATTAGCGCAACATCGCTGGGGGAGCTAGGGAATGAGCTCCGATAGAGGGGACTCAGCCTTCCCTAGGTTTGGTTTGTATGGATAAAATCTTATTTATCCAAATCTTCCAGAAATTGAACCTGTATGGGGGGGGGGGGCATAGAGAATAATCAAAGCCCTTGTTGACTATTATATGGTCTTACCCTACGGGGAAACACTAACCAAACCCTTATAAAATAGTTATGTATTATACCACCAAGGGAAATGTTACTCTCCCCATTCTGGTATTATTGGTCACTGTAAAAATCCAATCAGCCTTTTATTATTATGAAACCCATTTGTGCTTCCATCTGAGGCTTGCCTGAAAGCTCTCTATAAAGCATAGGACTGAGCATGTGTCTTCATCACAGAAGGATGGTCTCAGGCCTCAGGGAAAGGACTCTGCCAGGTGCTTTGAACTACTGATACTTCAAAGAACAGAGTTTCAGTCAGAGCCGACACCAGTGGAATGAAATAGGATTTCCAGGATCATCTCAGTCTGGAAATAGATGTCCTTCATGAAAGCAACCCACTAACCCAAGATCCAACAAAATGAGAATCAATTACATGAGAACAATTAAACTGATGACAGAAATTTAATTATTGCTATTTGTTTTGAATATTATTAGTACTGCTTTCACTGTTCTATTTTTATGAATATATGAAGATCTTTTTCTTCTTCATTTATCTCACCTTGAATTTAGTGGACCACACTTTTGTTTACTGAATTAAACATTTATCAATAGTATCTGATTTTCACTGGCCCTGAGAATTATGAAACAAATACTTTTATGGAACCTCCTCACTGTTCATAGCAATGCATTTGTCTGCCCAGATCCAATAAGAATTTGTTTTCATCTTAACCACGACATAAGCGAATAAATAGCGCAACAAAGGATGCCCACAGAGTCATATGTGAGAACATTTCTCACTTCATAAGGTATGACAGCACAATATTAAGAAACGATAATCAACTTTACTTGTGTAGCCAACGCCTACAAAGCCTGGACCAAAAAACAGATTTGGTACGGGGACAACAGAGTCCCACTCACAGTCATAATTCCTATCTGATGTGACAGATAACCACAAAGATTATGGCTTATTGTCCTAGAAGACTGGCGCTGTATCATATTCAGCCATCTTACCCTAACATTTCTTCATTACACACACACACACTCCAATGCTGGAAGGGGATCTTTCTTTAATCGGTACTTTGAAATTTCTACACAAAAGTACAGAAAATAGTACAATATAACCATAACCAGATAAAACTGATTAAAAGATAAAAAGATAAACTGATGTCCACTTCTAGTGACCCGAAGACTGATCGCATGGCATCAGCTTGATTCCTGCATGGTATATCTACTCACCCACTTCCACCTATTTATAACTGCTGCCAGAATGAATTAGGACTTGCAAATGGTGAATATTCTGATTTTGATATCATCTTCAATTATTATCTGGAGTAATTCTGTACAGAAAAACTGTCCTCAACCACTACAGCTATTTAGTTATGCTAAAATAGAATTCTTACAGGAGAAGTTAGATAATTTTTTTTAAGGATTTTATTTCTTAATTTGTGAGAGAGAGAGAGAGAGAACAAGCAGGGGGATCAGCAGAGGCAGAGGGAGAAGCAGGCTTCCCGCTGAGCAGGGAGCCCGATTCAGGACTCGATCCCAGGACCCTGGGACCATGACCTGAACTGAAG
>NW_023270816.1:5145562-5164090 GCF_011800145.1 Mirounga leonina
AAGGCAGACGCTTAACGACTGAGCCACCCAGGTGCCCTTAATACTCTTTTTTATCTTGGATTATTCCATCTTTGGATAATACATCTATGCTAGCCCACGTGTCTTTCATGCTATCCATTCATCTTTGATGACCTACACAAGCTCTCAAACAAGATAGCACCATAGGTGTCCAGGGTTCATTGTACATCTTTTCTATCCCAGGTCTAAATCTGCCATTCTCCAGGGATTCCTGGCTTCTTTTAGTGGGACACAGGGTCAAGAGACCAAAATTTGAGTGGCCATAAATTTACTATAAATTTATAAGCTTGGAGGAGTGATCTAGATGCTCTAACTGAAAAGGAGTTGTGGGGGCGGGGAGAGAAAGACAGGGTGATAGGCAGAGATAGGAAACACCAAACCACAAGAGGTCCCAACGCTGCCTGCTTATCAAAATCACCTGTGAAGCCATCAAAATATAGATTCCCAGGCCTCAACCAATAGATGTAACTATTTGTTTATGTAGAATTTGGAAATCAGAGTATCTTGCAATGTTGACTACCATGATTAAGATATTAAGATATCTGTTTGTCTCTGACAGAAACGCTGGATGCTCCTTCAGGAATCTAAACTTCTCCCACAACTTAGAATCATGGATGTGAATGAATTACATTTCCTAGTCTCAAAGGGCCATCAAAGGATTAATGAATAAATGACGTTTTTATTAATTTAATACATATTTATTAAGCATCTACTATGCTCCAAGCACTGTGTTAGATAGTGCAGACAGCCCAGAGCAAGACGAAATCCGGTCTCGTGAAGTTCACTTCCCCAGGGGGCTTGTACAACCTGTGTGAGCCCCTCTGGAGCTCACAGTCCTCCTGTATATGATAAACCTCTGAAATTAACTAGGTTAAAAGAGAAAACTTGTTTTTCTTCACGCAAACATGAAAAATTATTTGCCATAAAGTCCAAAACAAAAAGATACCTATGGAAATAATAATTTAAAGAGATGCTGGAAAAAATAACAAGTCTGAAAAATTCTGGATTGTTCACTAATGAAAGATAACATAAGGCTCTGATCTGTTTCTATGTAATAAGTTGCAAGTGATACAAATGTATGATCATATATAGCAGCCCTAAATTATTGGTATGTCCTATCATTGAAGATGTGCTATAGTTTATTGAGATATAATATTTCTTATTAACATAAAGAGAATGGATTAAGCAAAGGACTTAAAACTGTGGATCTATTTTACCAGAATAAGTTGACACATGTGAAATATGGCAGCTATGGTAGTAGTATTAATTAAAACATAAAATACTTACTAATAGACATAATCTTTCTCATTTTCATGAAAGAAAATCTTATATGGTCATTTTAAAGTATATTGCCTCACCACCTGTGGAAAAATTCTAGTTCCTACTACTCTTGCTCTATATCTCCCCAAGATTGTATTTATTTTTCAAATATTTGAAACAACATGAAAATTTCAGTGATGTCACCATGAAAGAGTAAATGTAGTAAAAGAATATTATCAAATGATTCAACAATTTTTTAAAGAGAGGTGACTTCATAGCCATCAGCTAGAAATCAGTGAGTTCTGGCTGGATCTTTATCATCAAAGCGATTATGCTTGCATCAGAAACCCATGCACCATGCAGCTTTTATAAATAATTACTCAGGCAGAAGTATCACTCACTAAAGCTGTGTCTTTACATTCTTTGTGACAATAAAGAAACTGCATGGCAAACAGTAGCAATCTGTGAAGGATGGCAAACCATACTTGCCTAAGCCATCACTCTTGATTAAAATGTTTGCCTTCATTTGTCAGCTGGTTAGTGAAGTGTCTTCTCTTTGAAAGGTAGGACATCATGAAGATGTGCACGTATCTTTTTCATGTAAGGGTTGATACTTTTAGACCCATATAAAGATCCATCATTAGATTCATGTAAACATCGGCAGCACTCAGTTTCCAGCCTGTTGCTCTGTTTAATGACTCTGTTCTGAAAACACATGCCCAGGTGATCTAATCTGAACCTGTATGTGCCATCCTCTTGCTCACCGAAAATGAAGCTCTGTCTGCATCACTAAGCTCAACAGTAACCCATTCTTAAAGTGCTCTTGTCTGTCACCTGTTGGCAGGGCCAGGTTGGGAAGGTCGTCCTCTGTGGTCACTTTGCGTGATCACGCCCCAGCTAGTCTGCTCCTTCGAAATACCATATGGAGCCAAAGGATCCTCTGAGCAAGTCCTGATAGGGGGAAAAAAAAAAAAGAAACAACTTCCTCTTTTTTTTTTTTTTTTTTTTTTGCCTTATTGAAACTTACTCCTGTCCAAGTGGTTCCCAATGACTAAACACAGATCATGAAAACTAAAAGATTAATCCTATTTTCTGATGAAATATTCCAGAAGGAGTACATTACCTAATAGAATATGAGAAAAGAAAACTCATACACGATTCATAGCTGGAAGGTGATGACAATGTAGAATTTGAGGAAAATAGCCATAAGAGGTTTTGTTGTCAATGTCATTCTTCATTATCCTAGGATATCCACTTATGCTAACTTGGTCTAAATACATGGTGGTAGTGACCAACATTCAAAACTAAATATTAACTAATTAATTAATTAATTGAAGTGAAATAAAACCCCCAAGTCCAAAACCACAGTAAGAAGAAAGAAGGCAGTCTTGTGAGCAGAATTCTCTGATGTATGTCATGGGGACTAAGCTCCTGTGTTTTTCTGATTTAAGTCAGGTAGCTCCGAATCTACAAACTTGGACTGATTTTAGAGCCCAGGCTCAACATCAGGGCTTTTGATCATGTGAGCTGGAAAGAGATGGGATAACAAAAGGAGCCAACAGTTATTAATGTTTAGTACATGCCAAGCCCGGTTCTAAGCTCTGGTCATGAACTGGCTGGAATGAACGACATGACCTAGGTGATTTCATCATTCATGCATCGTAAATGAGGAAACTGAGGCATACCTTATGGAAATCAGTGCTTCTCATACTTGACTGTGCACTATTTGCCTGAGGACCTTTTTAAAAACACTGCTTCTGATGGAGCCGAAGACTCTGCATTTCTGACAAAGTCCTCAGTGACGATGATATTGCTGCTCGGCAGACCACCATCAGAGCAGCAGAAAGTTAACTAGCAAAGGTCACAGAAGCGGTAAGAAGCAGAGCTGGGATGTGGCTCAGTCAGCCTGGCTCCAGAGCCCACGCTCATCACGACTAAACTTAGCATCTGTGTCACAGACACGTCACATGCTAGCCCAAGGACTAGAAAGAATGCCTGTCACCTTTCTCTATGGCACTTCCCAGCAAACGTTTACAAACATTTATTAAGTGCCTACCATATAATAAGCACTGTGGTAACCACTTGGAATATGAAAAAACATATTGCCTGGCCCAAGAGATTTTTATTTAATCCACTAGACAAACAATTGGACAATTGATTCCCTTCTAATTACAATTCCATTGATGGAATATTCTACTTAGTTTAATTATCATACACAGAGAAGATAGATGATCAACTTTCAAAGAATCAGAGGGCTATAACACACCTCTACCACCAAAGGTAGTCAATATAATTCCATCTCTGGGGAATGAGGAGGAAATTTTTAGATATATAGAGCTTCAGGGGCATCATTTGGATAATTAATTATAGTTCAATAGATTTAGAAGGTACAGGAGTTTGGGCCTGATTCTATGGAATTACCTAGAAAAATCATCTTAAAAACAAAGTCCTGATAGGTTTTTTTTTTACTTATAATGAGGGTTTCAATTTATTTTATAAAACAGGCATTTTGCTAATTCCTATTTTCATTACATAGGTGGAACAAAGATTCTTGAATTATGTGTAAATTCCTTAGAAGCTACAGTTCATACAAAATAACACTTTCTTTCTTTTTTTTTTTTTTTAAGATTTTATTTATTTATTTATTTGATAGAGACAGCGAGAGAGGGACCACAAGCAGGAGGAGTGGGAGAGGGAGAAGCGGGTTTCCCGCCGAACAGGGAGCCCAATGCGGGGCTCGATCCCAGGAACCTGGGATCATGACCTGAGCCAAAGGCAGACGCTTAACGACTGAGCCACCTAGGTGCCCCCAAAATAACACTTTCAATAAAACATTCCCAAAATTTCCATTAGTCTTTATTTATTCAGAACAAATTTAGAATGTTTTAAAAGAGTTTATTATAGGCAGACAATTTCTACCACTTAATTTGTAATTTCTCTTTATCTTCCTTCTAACAAATCAAGAAAATGGAATCCAGCAGCTTGCCAGCACTTTTGGCACAGTCTGCATTAATTAGAACGCTCCAGCGATTCCCAAGACGGACCTCACCAGCTATAAATATCCTGCCTCGCTCCCACTCTTCTGTCAAGTGCAAATCTTCCCATCTTGGCACATGTCCAGTGTCCTCCGAAAGACCTCAGAACTCAAAGAGTAAAAAATGGAAATGCTTTACTTTGGGGGCAGTAGGCCCCTAGGGGACGGATGCCCACGTGCTACCCACAGTAGGGCCTTTAGAGCACGCATTCACATAAGCCTCATGTGGTCCAGAGTGCTGCTTCTCCCTTCCCCTTTAATCCCAACATTACTCTGCAAAGGTGACTTCAGAAGAATGAAAACATCTGAGGCCCCCGGCAAGTCCCGCTGACACTGCTCACCGTACTACCCCTACAGTTCATTTTTAACTGCTTATGTTTTAACGATAGAGGATCACAAACCACAAAACACTTCTTACAGAGTCCTGTGTGCCACAAGAGGCTGGACCAAAAGCACGTGTGGAAAGGCTAGCCTTGGTTTGTCTTCCCATTTCCAGTGGGGAGCCCGCTCTCCACTGAGCCAGCAAGTCACGGATGAAGGGAACTGCTCTGCTCACTCACACGGCTTCTGGGCTTTCCTCCCTGTGTTCTCTGTCACACAGAGAAGGACACACTGGCATCATTCTAGGTCTACCTGCCTACATCACTCTTCTCCCTTGCCAAGTATTTAAGGAAGAAAATGCAAGATGTGGGAACACTTTCTTAAACACCACAAGACAGGAGAGATGTGACAAAAAGTTATCGTGGCCATTTTGGTCCCTGAACGTTTTGGTGTTCAGAGCTCTACCACAGGACCCCTCTCCCCCTCAACCACCTTCCTGATGTCATCAATCCTCTGAACCTGTTGTAGGATCCAGCCATGATCATCACCTTCAAATTCATGCACCTCTGAGTGTGACCAACCCCTCACCACTTCCTCCAAACCCCCAGCCCCTGCCAACCCCAGACAAGTCATTTGTGTCTCTCAAAGCCCACGGAGGATGCCTATCTTAGCCTCCCCATCCTCCAAAGCTCTGCAGTGCTTTGCCATTTTTTCACAACTCACTTTATCTCAATTGTATCTGTACATCTTCTAACTGTGAGCTACCCGAAGGTCTGGGTCGTCTTATTAACCTTTGTATCACCTGTTGCCAGTTTATTATACATAAGAAATTCTCTGAAGTTCCGGCCCATGCTACAACATGGACAGGCCCTGAAGACATAAGCCAGTCACAAAAAGATAACTATAGTATGGTTTCACTCATACGAGGTATCTGGAGTAGTCAAATGCATAAGAAAGAGAAAGTAGAATGCTTGTTGCCAGGGGCTGGGAGAGGAGGGAATGGAGAGTGGTTTCGAGGGCATGCAGAGTTTCGGTTTTGCAATATGGAAAAGTTCTGGAGATTGGTTGCACAGCAATGTGAATATACTTAACTCTACTGAACTGTACACTTAGAAGTGATTAAGATCGCTCCTGCTGTATGTTTTTTACCACAATGATAACAATAAAAAAGAAGTACGCAGAAGGGAGACTGATGAGAAGTGCAGGAACTAATTATTTGATGGCTTATACTACTCTGTGTGGACTGCTTAGTCACCTCTAACCACCCCTTTACCCAGTTGTGGCTTCCTCGGGGTTAGAACTGTTGCTTGTACTCTGTGCACCCCGTGGCACATTGCGCCCTGCTCTCCACATGCAATCATTCACCGTTTTACCTACCATGTGTGATAAACCAGTTAAAGAGCTGTAAGGGCTATATTTTGTATGTTGAGTAAAACTTCCTGGCCGTGTGACAATATATCTACCGCCACCCATGTTCCAGGCAATGGAAGTACAAACTATTGAGACTTCCTTGCACTGGATGAGCACGCCTTGGAAGTGAAAGTGAAGCAAAAACAGGACAACTAATCACACTGCAGTATATGGAGCGCACAATCAACAGGAAGGAGCAACTCATCCTGCTTTCAAAATAGCGTTCAGACTTCTTAGAAAAGAATACAGGACTATTTCCCCCCACCTCAAAAACCCACCCAAAAATATGTCACGCTCGCAAAATTCCCACTACTGTGTAATATCATTTTCTATGTTTTCACTTATAATATTGAAAGAGCATATTATAGCAAAAATGTACTATGCTGGAGAAAAAAAATAAGGTCTTGGCAAAATCACTTTATTTTTAATAATTCCCTGTGATAGCAACTTTAAGTTGCTCTAGTATGACTGCCAAAATTTTGTTGTTTCAGGGAAGGTTTACACAAGGAATGCTCCTAAAGCTGTCCAAAGCACCAAGAAATTCACAGCCTCTGGCTCCAAGTCATTAGCATGTCTAATACACATTTTCAAGTACTTTAGATTTAATTTTGGATAAACTGAGAATTAAGTCTGAAGTTTATCACTTTATTTCATTAGTAGGCCTCCATGACTGATTTGTATTTGGCAGGTGTTAACTAATTTCCAATCCTGTAAATAATTTTTGTCTTATACTACTTTGAACCACTGGCAAAAAATGCTGATAAGAACATCTTCTCTAATGATCAAGATATATCTACAGGATATATCCAGGGTTCAAGCCTTAACAGCAATTTCAGTTTTTTTTTTAATTTTTTATTGTTATGTTAATCCCCATACATTACATCATTAGTTTTTGATGTAGTGTTCCATGATTCATTGTTTGTGCATAACACCCAGTGCTCCATGCAGAACGTGCCCTCTTTAATACCCATCACCAGGCTAACCCATTAGATTTAATTTCTTATAGCACTTTTAGGTTGAGTTCCCATAGACCCCCTTCCCCAACACACACACAGATTGCTCCATTACCAACACTCCACACCAGAGGAGTGCACTTGTTGTAATAGTGATCCTACACTGACACACCGTTATCATTCGAAGTCCGTGGTTCACATTAGGGTTCACTCTCCGTGTTGTATATTCCATGGGTTTTGGTAAATGTATAAGGACATGCATCCACCATGACAGTATTAACAGAATAGCTTCTCTGTCCCTAAAAAAATCCTGTGTCCTGACTATCCATCTTTCCCTCTCCCCAACCCCTGACAAGCACTGATTTTTTCACTGTACCCATAGTTTCCTTTTTTCCAGAATGTTATATAATTGGAATCATACAGTATGTAGGATTCTCAGATCCCCTTCCTTCACTTAGGATTATGCACTTGAATTTCCCCCATGTCTTTTCATGGCTGGATAGCTCATTTCTTTTTAGCACTAAACAGTAGTTTATTGTCTGGATGGACCACAGTTTATCTATTCACTTATGGAAGGACCATAGTTGCTTCCATGGTTTAGCAATTATAAATAAAGCTGCTATAACATCTGTGTGTGGTTCATTGTGTAGACATACATTTTTGACTCAGTTGAGTAAACAGTAAGGAGTATACTTGCAGTGTTGTATGGTAAGAGTATGTCTAATTTTGTAAGAAACTGCCTTCAAAAGTAGCTGCACCATTTCATTTCCACCAGCAATGAATGACAGTTGGTAATTGCTCCACATCCTTGTCAAAATTTGGTGTTGTCAGGGAGCCTGGGTGGCTCAGTCGTTAAGCGTCTGCCTTCGGCTCAGGTCATGATCCCAGGGTCCTGGGATCGAGTCCCGCATCGGGCTCCCTGCTCCATGGGAGCCTGCTTCTCCCTCTGCCTCTCTCTCTCTCTCTCTGTCTCTCATGAATAAATAAATAAAATCTTTAAAAAAAAAATTGGTGTTGTCAGAGTTTTGGATTTGGGCTATTCTAATAAGTGTGTAATGGTATCTCATTGTTTCAATTTGTAATATCCTAATGGCATATAATAGTGAACATCTTTTCATATGCTTATTTGCCATCTGTGTAAATTCTTTGGTGAGGTGTCTGTTCATGTCTTTTGCCTAATTTTTAATTGGTTTCTTCATTTTATTGTTGGATTTTAAGAATTTTTTGTATATTTTGGAGAATAGTCCTTTATCAAATGTGACTTTGGCAAATATTTTCTCTGTCTGTGGCTTTCCTTCTTATTCTCTTGACGCTGTCTTTCACAGAGGGGAAATTGTCCATTTTAATGAAGTTCAGCTTATCATTTATTTATTTCAAAGATCATGCCTTTGGTGTTGTATCTAAACAGTCATCACTATACTCAAGGTCACCTAGGTTTTCTCCCATGCTATATTCTAGTTTTATACTTTTGTGTTAATACTTAGGTCTATGATCCATTTTCAGTTAATTTTTGTGAAAAGTGTAAGATCTGTGCCTAGATTTTTTTTTTTTGACATGGATTTCCACTTATTCTCACGCCATAGTTATTTAAAGGACTATCTGTTTTCCACCATATTGCCTTTTCTCATTTTTCAAAGATCTGCTGACCACATTTATGTGGGTCTATGTCCAGGATCTCTATTTTTTTCCTTGATCTATTTGTCTATTCTCCCACCCACACTATACTGTCTTGATTATTATAGCTTTATAGTATGTCATAACATTAGGTAGCATTAATCCTCTGACTTTGTTCTTCTCCTTCAATATTGTGTTGGCTATTCTGGCCTCTCCATATAAACTTTAGACTCAATTTATCAATACCCACAAAATAGCCTCCTGGGATTTTGATTGGAATTGTGCAGATCAAGTTGGGAAGCTGACATCTTGACAATATTGTCTTCTTGTCCATGACCATGAAATGTCTCTCCATTTTTCAATTCTTGATTTCTTTCAAAAGAGTTGTGTATTTTTCTCATTATAGATCCTGTACATATTTTTCTTAGGTTTACATCTAGGTATTTCATTTTGAGGTGTGCTAATGTAAATGTTATTGTGTTTTTAATTTCAAATTCTACTTGTTCATTGCTAGTTTATAGGAAAGCAATATATATATATAATTTAAAAATATTTATTTTTATAAATAAATATGTTTATTTTATTTATATTTTAATATATAATATGTATTATTTATTTTTATGAATAAAAATATATATTTTATTTTAGAGAGAGAGAGAGCACATGAGCAGGAGGAAGGGCAGAGGGAGAGGAAGAGAATCCTCAAGCAGACTCCCTGCTGAGCACAGAGCCTGATACAAACCCAGGACCCTGAGATCATGATCCGAGCAGAAACCAAGAGTCAGACGCTTAACCAACTGAGCTACCCAGGCACCCCAATTAACTTCTGTATATTAATTTTGTATCCTGCAACCTTAATATTAGTTCCAGAAGCTGCTTGTTTTTTGATTCTTAAAAATTTTCAACATAGACAATCATGTCATCTGTAAACAAAGACAGTTTTATGTCTTCTTCCCAACTGGTATACCTTTTATTTCCTTTTCTTATCTTATTGCATTAGATAGACCTTCCAGTACAATGTTGGAAAGGAGTGGTGGAGGCCATGAATTTTTAAGTCTTTTTTTTCATATTTGTCTATCTTTTAACTTTTTTCTATAAATGGTCATTGAGTTACTTTTCAATAATTCATTCCAGCATGTAACATTTCATCAAGTAGTCTCCTTCATTTACTAAGAATATATATGCTTATTTTATAGTAAAACATTCATTACTAATAAAATGTTTTCTTAGTAAGCTGAGGAAAAAGACTTGAAAGAACTAGATAAAATTAACAAAAGTTTTATTTTTATAAAGAAAAAAATAATACACCATGTGATATAAAAATTGATTTTTAAAATTTGACTACTTGACTAAAATTAACAACACGATTCTTCAAAACGACCTATTGTCAGACTGTGTCTACTGTTTATAACCAAAATACTTAGAAGAAATGTAGAAACTCATTCTTTCATCCTGATACCTATATTCTGAGGACTACAGGCTAGTGGATACTTCGAACACAAGCTTTGGAGTTTGACAGTCCTTGGTAAAATCTTGCCTTATCTGGATCAGTTCCTCAAATAGCCTGATGCTATTTCCTATCTCTAATGAGGATAATAACGTTGTCTACTTGATGGGGCTTCTAAAGAACTAAACAAGCCATTCATGGAAGCAGTTCTTAGTGTAGTGCCAGGTTCACAACAAGCACTCATAGTTGTTGACCATTATTATTACCACTAGTTCCTGCTGTTATAGGCATTTGAGTATTTCTATGATTCAAAAGCAGCTGACTTAGCCAATTCCCTGTCAGATCACTCTACTGCATTGCTCAAAACTCTTCCAGTGGGTCCCTTCTCACCAGGGTAACACTTAAGGTCTACAACACCCTATGCAACTTACCCCATCTTTTTTTAAATTTATTTAAATTCAATTAGTCAACATATAGTACATCATTTGTTTCAGATGTAGTGTTCAGTGATTCATCAGTTGCATGTAACACCCAGTGCTCCCATCTTGATCGCTCAAGACTTCCCTTCCTCCTACTGTTTCACACCCTCTCCCTGACCAGCCATGCTGGCGTCCTTGCATTCCAAGCATGTCCTGCCTTGGATCTATACTTGGCTCTCTCTCTGCATGAAATCCCTCAATGGATGCTCTCCTGAAATGTCATTTCATCAGAAAGGCTTTCTTAGTACCTTGTACAAAAGAGAACCCCTTCCAACAAAAGAGAACCCCTTCTTAGTACCTTATACAAAAGAGAATCCCTTTACTCTGCTTAATTTTTCACCAGAGGACATATACTTACTAGTCATATGTTTCTTTGCTTATTAGATGCTCCCCAAGTAGAATGAGATTCATTCAGGTAGGCATTTTTTCTGGTTTTATTTTCTGCTAAATCCCAGCAGCCAGAATTATGCCTGGCACAGAGTGGGGATTCGCTGACTTTTTGTTTATGTAGTTAATTAACTGTATGACAAATATTAGAGAATATTCTTTTTTCTAGGCCCAATAACTTCATATAATCTGATTGTCAGGAGTTGATGAATGGTACCTCATTAAGGAAATGAAGACATAACATAATAACTTAGTTCATGCATGGGTTCCTTGGAGCTCAGGAGTAGCTTACTCAATGTTCTTATTCAAACGTTTATAAAATAATGTATTTTATACATTCACAGTATTTTAAACAATACAATTTCTTATTTAGGATAGTGCTACTCCAAGCATGGCTGCTGGAATCACACTTTCAGCATGACCCGGAGTGCAAAGAAATGTGGATTCTCAGCCCTTACCCCAAGCTGACTGGGCTGGGTCCAGCCCTCACATGACATTGATGCACCCTACAGCTTGAGAATCACTGCTCTAAGGGGTACTTAAATGACTCATTTGAGTTCTTTGACCTCCTCTTATAAATATATAAGGATATATAACATGTCCTAGACTCCAAGTAAAAATCATGTAATTGGTTATTAATGTAGATCATGACATTGGTCTCTCATGTTAATCAGTTATCTTTTGCCATCTATAAACACCCCAAAAAACACCTTCCAGGGTTTCAGAAGTTCTGATTTGTTTCAGCTGCTTGTGTGGCTACAGCCTACCTATTCGCTCTTTAGAGCCCTCCTGGGTTCAGCACTAAATTCTTCCTTGTCTAATGTGAACACCCTAGAAACATGAAGAAACTAGATTTAATTCTTTTCGATTTCTTTCTTTGAGGCACAGCTTTTCAAACACTTTGTAACCAGGGATTTTCTTTTCCAAAATGAAACATGTTATAGATGAGTCATATGGAAAACTAGTAAATATGAGACTGCTCTGGCTGCCATGGGTTGACTTGGTTTGTCCACCTCTCTTGCCCTGACCTGCCTCCTTCCTCCACATAGTTGAGGACACTAGGCAGGACCCACAGTCATAAGGTTGGCAAATCCTTGCTGCAGGGCATAGTTTCTCAGAGTGCAGTCAGCACCAGGATTTCTGGGCCTCTACCCCCACCCAACTGAATTAATAAGCATGGAATGAGCATCCACAGATGGTTCTTCTGCACACTGGAGTGAATCACTGTTCTAGAAATTCTAAACTGTCATTTTTAGTAAAGAAAAATAATCATATAGGTACACTGCCCACAGTCATTCCAATTAATCCCAATCAAGGTACTGCATTCATTTGAACACTGAAATTGCCAAGATATTTTAAGAGGTGAAGTCAAATAATTTTAAAGAAAGCACTGGTTCTAAAAGTTAAATACACAGAAATTATGATGAATGGCTTACTAGATTTACAATTTTAAGTAATTTAGTAAACATTTATCATCACTCTTCTAGGACATTTGGGGGGAAACTATAATAAACTGGACAGATATCCTGTCCTCAATGAGAAGTATATGCAGAGGAACTGAAATACATAATTGAGAGTAGTAGAAGGTATAAGGAGATGATTAAAAAGGAGATGATTCTTCCCAGATCTGAAGATGAAGGGATGACTCTTCGTAGTTCAATTTTAAGTTTAACATAGAGTTAAGTCTTAAAGTTGACCTGGGATAACCCATCTCTCCTTTGCCTATCCTTTCCAGATTCTACGTAATTAGCACATCCTCTCACACAACAAGCAGGGTTCCAGGAGAGCTCATTCCTAGTCTGGGGGTGGGGGATGGCAGAAGCACATAAGGATGCCACCCCTGCCAGCCATCTGGTGCACCCTCAAGTGGTACCATGGCCATTCCCCAGCCCTGCAAAATACACACAGTGAACAGTCAGTGGGTTAATGAGAACAGGATGATCAGAGAGAGGTCAGATGTAACTGAGATCTACGTGAGAACTAAAGTCTCATCATGGGGCATATAGTAATCTGAAGGCACCAGCTATGGTGGTGGTGTCATTTACCACATCATGTACATTTGTAAGAGTTTATTTAATCTCTTGTTTGGATTGAAAGAATTATACAGTTCAATTAAAAATATGAAGTAAATATTAAACATTTAGCAGAATTTTCTGAGAGCCTACTAGTATCTCTCTCAATTCCTACAGTAAAATAATGTTTTCTTAACTAAAGTATTATGGTCTAGAGAGACAATCATTTGAAGGCGACAATAATTCCAAAATTATTCATCATATAATAAAGCTGAAGATGACTAAAGGCTATTTTACAATAAAATAAAACAATAAGATTTGTTTTTAATCTTCAGGTAAATACCACTGACAAAGACGGCAGAGTCAGATACATCAAGAAACTGATTAAAATGTGTGAATAAGTACAAAGGATAATTATTCTGCTAATATTATAAATGTTCAGATGATAAACATAAAGGCTTGATTTTGCTCTAAAGAACATGATTTTTTTAACTTTTGAAAAAAAATTTAAATCCTTTTGAAGAATGAGTTTATGTCATTACTAAAATAATGAATCCAATTTGCTGATCCATAAGTAAATATTTCAATGGTATATAAAACTTAACTTTATTTATTGTAAATTTTAACTCTCAAATATATCCTGTTTAGACAAAATATATTAAATGGTTATTGTACCATAAACAATAAATATAATTGTTTTGAACTTTATGTTTTGAAATTTTGCATAAACTGTATCTTACTGAACATTCCTTTGCAATTTACAACCCATTATAAGAATAAAACACTGATTATTTATCCATTCTGCTATTTAAAGACAGCTATGTCATTTCTATCTTTTCACAAACTCCAATGGTCTTATTATGGTCATCTCTTTAGATGTCTCTTCATGTAGTCTGAGTTCCAGAATATGCATATCAGGAATTTCATTAATTATTATGAAGCTGTGAATTAATTATTATGAAGCTCTCTCTGGTGGCTGAATCAACTGACATTCTCACCATCATGTATGAATGCACTTTTTGCCCGCACTTTTGCCCGTTAGATCCTAACCAATGCTGGGTATTGTTAGACTTCTAAATATTGGCCCATCAAGTAGGCTGCAGTGATACAAGACTGCTATAATACTAATTATTTTGTAATCAGCAATGACACTTTGAACATATTTCCAAGTTAACTGATACTGTTTTCTACTAAATGTCATTTTATCTACTATAGTCCCTCCTATTTCTGTACGCATCAAACAAATCAATATTATTTTTTACACCAGTGTTCATTTAGACTGATCCATATTCACCCTTGTATTTTCTGAGCATCATCTCTCATATCCCATTTTGTCACCCTGGGATCAAACCCACTCCTCCCTGTTGTGAGAACTTCATCAGTTCTTTCAGACTGAGCAAAAATACTCCCAGTGTGTGTCTGGAAGTGTGTTTATTTCCCTCTCTTGAGCAATATTTTTGTTAGGTATGTTGGGTTTAGAACGCTAAGTTAATAGGTGTATCCCTCAGTCATTTGACATTACTCCAATACCGTTTTTCTTCTATTATTCCTGCCAGGATCCATTCAAATTACTGTTCCATTATAACTAATCTCTTTTCTTCATTTGATGTGGTCTTTTACTTTCTTTATAAAGTGAATTTATTGGGGCGCCTGGGTGGCTCAGTCGTTAAGCGTCTGCCTTCGGCTCAGGTCATGATCTCAGGGTCCTGGGATCGAGCCATGCATCGGGCTCCCTGCTCCGCGGGAAGCCTGCTTCTCCCTCTCCCCCCTGCTTGTGTTCCCTCTCTCGCTGTCTCTCTCTCTCTCTCTCTCTCAAATAAATAAATAAAATCTTTAAAAAATAAAAATAAATAAATAAATAAAAATAAAGTGAATTTATTTTTACTTATCTTGATTAAGACCAATTGTGTGTTGCTTTGTTTTGTTTTGTTTTGTTTTGTTTTGTTTTATCACAGTTGGGACTATGTACTCTTGAATTAGAGGATTTATCCATCCTGGAAAATTCTCAGTATTCTCTTAGAAAACGGTCTCTCTTCTATTCTGTATTCTCCTATAATGAAACTCCTATCAGAAATATGTTTGGCCATCTCTTCCAAACTCCTAGTCTCTCTTTTTTTTAATTTTTTTATTAACATACAATGTATTATTTGTTTCAGGGGTACAGGTCTGTGATTCATCAGTCTTACACAATTCACAGTGCTCACCATAGTATGTACTATGTATGTATGTACTCCCCAATGTCCATCACCAGCCACCCCATCCCTCCCACCCCCTTCCACTCCAGCAACCCTCAGTTTGTTTCCTGAGATTAAGAGTCTCTTAGGGTTTGTCTCCCTCTCTGGTTTTGTCTTGTTTCATTTTTCCCTCCCTTCCCCTATGATCCTCTGTCTTGTTTCTCAAATTCCTCATATCAGTGAGATCATATGATACTTGTCTTCCTCTGATTGACTTATTTCACTTAGCATAATACCCTCTAGTTCCATCCACGTCATTGCAAATGGCAAGATTTCCTCTTTTTGATGGCTGCATAATATTCCATTGTATATATATACCACATCTTCTTTATCCATTCATCTGTTGATGGACATCAAGGCTCTTTCCATAGTTTGGCTATTGGGGACACTGCTGCTATAAACATTGGGGTTCATGTGCCCCTTCGGATCCCTACATTTGTATCTTTGGGGTAAACACCCAGTAATGCAATTGCTGGGTCGTACGGTAGCTCTATTTTCAACTTTTTGAGGAACCTCCACACTGTTTTCCAGAGTGGCCAAACTCCTAGTCTCTTAAAACCATTGGTTTACATTTTAACCTGTACCACATTATGGACAATTTCCCACATCTATCTTCCAGTTCACAAATTTTATCTTTGGCACTGACAAGCTTGCTGTTTTAACCCATCCACTGAGCCTTTTTTTTTATTCCAATAGCTAAAATTATATTCTATTGAATAGCTCTTCTTCTAATATACTTGTTTTCTGTTTTAGGTTTCAATTCTTTCTTTTATGCTTTAATTAACATAAAATGTATTTGTTTTGTGTTCTGCTTCAAATTGTTATTTTATTTTCTCAAGTTTCAGGGGAACCCAATCTTCCAGTATATGGTATACGCTTACTTCTACTCACAACAGAATAGCCCTTTGTTTGAATTGTAATGTTTGATGATGAGTGCCCCTTGAATAGGGCGTGGTTCCCTCTGGAGATGTGGATGGCGTGCTACCTGAATGTTCTCTAGGAATGCTTTTATATATGCTCTGCTTGAAACATCAGATGCACCATAAATCTGAGTCCAATATTTAAATTAACTTCCCATTCTGGATCACATAGGTACTGCAGGATCTCATTTTCCCCCATGTATTGCATTTTTTTCCAATTTCTCACCTTTTTTTTTCCAGTTTCCTAAGTGCTCAGTGCATGTAAGGGACAGACTTCCTCCCCTCCACAACCTCCTCAAGACTACCAGAATATCAGCTCATGCACTTAAATTCCAAGTTTGTCCATTCCTCTATCTAAAAACAACTGTATGGTTCTACTTTTCCGCTTGTCCTTGGAAATTGTTTCTTTTTGTAATCTCATCTATGATTTTTTAAACTTTATTAAATTTTACTTAGTGAAATTAGCAAGGGATATTTCATATTGTTTTAGGCCTCCATCTGGCAGGTTCCCAAACTCTCAGACACTGTGAAAGCCACAACAGCCTAGAACTGCCTATATTCTCATTTACAGTATGTAAGACAGAAATTCACTTATACTTTATAAAGTCATTGCTATTATTTTGTGTTTCCCGTCATACACAGTCAAAAATAATCCTGTTATACCTTTGACTCTTTCAATTGGAAAATAAAAGACAAACGGAGACACATTAATATTGGCAAAATAGCAAAGGAACTGCCATCCTTGCTAAATAAAAGCAGTTTTGAAATGCATTGTACCGTGGAGAGAAGGAAGAACCTTTCACACCTGCAAATGACTAAAATTGCCTCTAAAGTTCTCCTTCTGCTTTTTTTTTTTTTTAAAGATTTTATTTATTTGACAGAGAGAGACACAGCGAGAGAGGGAACACAAGCAGGAGGGAGTAGGAGAGGGAGAAGCAGGCTCCCCGATGAGCAGGGAGCCCGATGTGGGGCTCAATCCCAGGACCCTGGGATCACGACCCGAGCCGAAGGCAGACGCCCAACCGACGGAGCCACCCAGGCGCCCCTCTCCTTCTGCTTTTTAAAATTTCCCCACATCATCAGAAACATAATAAACCAAAATGTGTTTTAAGAAAATAAGAAACAGAAAAGAAAGGCAAAAGCTGAGAGGGACATATATGTATCTTAATCATATATTTTGACTCTAGCGCAAAGCCTCACATCCCAAGCACCCCTACTTCCTCAAAATAAATAAATAAATAAATAAATAAATAAATAAATAAATAAATAAAACAAAACACTATTATCATGTCCTGACATCTACTCCATCCCTTCCCTTCATTCTTTTTTTTTTTTTTTTAAAGATTTTATTTATTTATTTGACAGAGAGAGACACAGCGAGAGAGGGAACACAAGCAGGGGGAGTGGAGGAGGGAGAAGCAGGCTTCCTGCTGAGCAGGGATCCCAATGCGGGGCTCGATCCCAGGACCCTGGGACCATGACCTGAGCCGAAGGCAGACGCTTAACGACTGAGCCACCCAGGCACCCCCCTTCCCTTCATTCTTAATCTGAAAGCCCTGTTCCATTGCACTTATTAAATGCATTCACCTCAAATTTTATAGCCAAGCGCCATCCTTCTAATGATGCCTCCTTCTAGGCATCTAGAACTTACCGTGAACTGAATATGTACACACTGAGGGCCTTCCCTGCAGAGGCCTGCTGCACAAAGCGCTCTACTGGAGTAGACAAAGTCTGCACAATTACCTGGCCTTCCAGTTGGCAGGGTCCCCTCATAGTCGCTGTTCAGGATCACAGCCAGACCCACCGAGTGGGCCGGGAGGACGGAGCTGCTGAGGTCCACGCGCGTCAAGCTCTCAGGCTCTTTCTCTGAGCCCTCCACGGCGTTTCTTGGGCTGTCCTGTCCAGTGGCCTCCTTTTCTTGGCCTTTGCGCCAGGGTCTCAGCACGACATGAACGATGCTCTGCTGATCCAGGTCACAGCTCTAGGTGGGTGCAAGGCAGAAACAGACGAGAAAGAGCAAGCGTTAAAATGCCAAGTAAGGTTTAACTTGTCCTCAATCCCAGAGTACGCAGAAGAGCCTAAAATCTGTTTGGGTCCAAGGTTGCATATAGTCATGGAACTTGAGAGACGAACCACCTGTGACTGATGGAGGTGGACACACTGTCCCTGTCAGCACATGTGTGGGCAACAAAGGCAACACGGCACTGGGGCCACAAACCAAAATGTGGGCGCAAATGGACCACAGCAACAGAAAACCAGAGTAATAGTCAAAGCAACAGGAGATCGAGCAGGGCAGAAATGTACCACACTGCATACTTAAGCACAGTGAAAAGCAATATGCTTTTAAAATTGATTTACTTCAGAAGTGATGTGTCCTCCCAATTATCAAATATATTTCCTAGAAAAAAGTGAAAGTTAAGAAACCTGAAAAGCTCTCTC